>NC_092869.1:39910690-39946080 GCF_032062135.1 Pyxicephalus adspersus
ATGTTGAGAAACTCTGGTCCAGAGGTACTTTTGGGTTTCATGTAGAAAGTCTTGATAAATGGGATGCCTTGGTGATGATTTAACCTTTAATGTTACCAGTTCTGATTACAGTTAATTAATTCTTGTCAAATAATACAAATAATCAATTGAGTAAAAATTGATTATAGACAGCGCTCTGTGATCACGTCGAACAGAGAAGAAGCATTGCGCCTGATTTATTATACTGATGAAGATAGATTATCATAGGAGAACCTGGGGGATTCAACAAACCTGGAATGGATCTGGTCGTAGATTGAAAACTTTTGCTAACTAATAGCAATTTTGTTTTAGGAAATCAATTCTAGATTTGCTTGGTCACCCAGGTTCTCCCATGATAGTCTTGGAGAGCTTTAATATATCAGGCCCAATGACTGCATTTTAAACTCCATTAATTATGTAAAAGATGTAAACTATAACTGATAAGCATTTACTTTGCTATGTATTTAAACTATTACCATATTATTAATTGTCACTTTTTTATCTTTTGTTGTATTTTACTGTTGCTGATCATCTTTGAAGCCATTTCCGGTCTACGCATTCCAGCAATGTCTACGTGCCATTTTTAATGGGGGATTTTGTGATGGTTACAACTGTACAATGTGTGTTTGTCTTCAACATTATGTTGTCAGCGAACAACGAATCTGAACAAGGACCTTTGTGGCAGGATCATCTGGTATTCTCTTTTTTTTCTGAAAAACGAGCAAATTAAAAAAAAAAAAGATTGAAAACAACTTTTGGAAGATTTTATTTTTTGGGTTTGCATTAAAGATAAAGTCACCTTGGTTTAGTAGGGCAAGATGAGAGTGTCTCCAAAAAGTGAATCACCCAACCCTCACATATGCCACCATTTGCCTTACCTGTGCTCCTCTACAGGGTACAACACTGCCTAGGGGTTATGAGTAATCTGAACATGTGACCTGCTCCATACATCACCAATCACATTGAAGCTTTCAGGGCAGGCTTGCTTTTGATTGGTAGCTGAGAGGAGCGGTGAGATCCTACATTGGGTGTGTCTGCGAATATTTCTCCTACATCATAAGCAGATGTTCTCAAATTGTCACTAGAAAATGAAAAATGAAATGCTTTTTTTTACCCTGTATGCATCTGGACGTTTAATTTTCTTTTTTTTTTTTTTGACTGTGGCAAAAAATAAATAAAAAAAACAATATAAAGAGTCCCATCATGTAAGTGTGAAATGCTGAGCTGTAATTGATTGCATGTGTTTATAACTTTAACCATGACTACTGAGTGCTACAATTTCCACTTTCTCTAGGCGTAAAGCATTTTCTTTCAGGTTAAGCTGTAGAATAGTAAAAGACCAAACAGCAATTACCATGCAAACAGCCACAAAATGCAAGTGTGAAATGCATATTTATATATGTAACAAAGCCTGTGCCTGTCTCTTGGAATTCACTTGTGTTACCGTCTGAAGAAACAACAGTATCAGACAGCTTATCACCAGCCAATAGGGATAAGCCAAGAGATTTTGTTTTTATTTTATTCTTTTATATTTTTTTTTGTTTTTTTGGAAGGTGGGGGGTATGTAAGGTAAATGATCATTTAGTGTTTGTTCTTTTTGTGCCTATTACTTAATTTAGGTGTATTTATTAGTTATTGTTTGTATGTAGTAATATTTACTAATATTATTATTATTGTTATTAATATTATATTATTAAACAGAATTTATATAGCACTACATTAAATAGGGGTAGCAAATTACAGACAGTTACAGACAGTGACACAGGAGGATAAGAGGACCCTGCCCCGAGGAGCTTACAATCTAGGAGGTATTATTGTCATTTTGTATGTTGTATTTTGTAATTTTGTATTTTGAGTGCTTTTTATTATTTTTATTATTATTCATACATTTTTGAGTTATTTAACTTGTAGTTCAGGGCAAAATTAAAACAAAAAACAGTACATCTTTGTAATACATTTCTCACGTTTCATCCCTGAAAAGCCTGAAAGCACAAAAAAGAAACTAGAGATGTACTCAGCTCCAATGCTTAAAGCTACGTACACACTTCCAATTATTATCGTCGGAAAACGAACGACGAACGTTCCTGCACGATATACACGAACGATCGTATAGCACCGATCCTGCACATAGAGGTAACGACACGATCGTTCGTAGATATTGTACACACAATAGATACGATCGTTTGAGCGATAGAGGAACTATGTGCACGACAGGAAAGTGAACGGACGTTCGTTCATCACGCATGCTCTGAACATGGACGATCAACGAACGACCGTACACACGAACGATGTTCAACGATCGTCGTCCAATCCGATCCGCCGGTCCGGTCGTTCGTTTCCAGCGACTTTCCTCGTTCGTCGGCGTCGTTGGTTACTTTTTTACGAACGATTTTTTGCCCAATCGATCGTTCGTCGTTCGATTGGAACGATAAAAATTGGAAGTGTGTACGCACCTTTACTGTGAGCTGACAACACAACTTTTTGTGGTTGGGTGGTGTCAGACCTGTTCATGGCTAAACAATACAATCTATCCTATTCTCAGATTGGTACAACATATAAATTTTATCATTATTTAGATCAAAAATAAGAGTTATAAAAAAGAGTCATAGAACAAGATAAAACGAGGAGGGCTAAATAACCCTAAAGATAACACATGGGCTGTATTTGAGAAGAGGAAGACAAATGAAGACAAATAAAACCTTCAACCTAGATTTCAACTTGTTGGCCATAGCCATCCAGAATTTAGAGAAAAATGCTGTAGGATGTATGATGTTCTTATAAATGCTCAGAGAGAAAGTAGTGCTTGTCCCCCTATTGGTTTCCATGCTGCCCGTCTTCCCTAGGTGACCGAGGTGATCTGAAAGGCCAGACCCCATGTCCTTTATCTATTGAACCAAACCATATGGAGAGCAAGTGTCAGAAACTCAGATGTTGGTATTGATTATCCTCTATCCCATCCAACTTCCCATAATGAACATTAAATATTATGTCCGATTTCTATACGACATAGTGCTAAAAAAAGTATCTAAAATCATGTGCACTGTTATCGTACAGTTATCTCCAATTGCATGACATGGTAAAGTACTGCAACACACGGGCCACGTCACATACTTTCCATACATTGAAGGGCCAGATACTTTGGTATGGTAGCCAGGGGAAAAGGAAAATAGTGGAGTGCTGAAGAAATAAGTATGGGCAGGGTTGAGCTTTACAGATACTATTATTTGCCCTGAATGGGTTCTCTTTAAAATCTTAATTTAAGAGAAACAGAACTATAAAGGCTGGCCCTAAGAAGGTTAAGCAGAGGGCAAAGCCAGCCAAACCTGAGGTCTTCTTGCAGCTGATCTTTCGCAGTTTTTGTGATCTGCACTGTGCTTTGTGTGGAGGAAGGTAACTTTTTTAAAGCACAGGGCTTTGCTTCCCTTTGTAGGGGGTGCCGAATGATATATAGTGGTGGAGTAAAGATCAAGAAGGACCAGGAGAAGTTTGGAAAGCACAGATCCACTGAACAAATAAAGCAGGGATATCCTTGCACTGTAGATCCCCAAGTACAGATTTCTTTCCAGCAAGGAGAACAGTAAGTAGTGCAGTGATATCACCAAATCTCTCTCTAAATCTGGTGAGACCTGCAGTTAGTGTCACAAATCTCACACTTCATATTGATGGCCTTGCCACCCTTGTGGGGCAGGCAGGGGACTAGTTTTACCAAAAGTGAAGCTACATGCTTTTTTGACCCCTTCCTTTTCAGGAAAACCAGATTCCAGAGGACCTTTTATGGATAGGAGAGGGGGCACACACGCTGCTTATTTTCTATTGAAGAAGGTCCCAAGCCAAGTGTCTGGTTTTATTATTGTGTGGAGGGAGCATGCTGTTTTTTATTTTTGTTTTTGCTTTCTCAGTATTAAAAACCTGTCAGCTGAATTACCTGAACTTTCCTATGCTGTCAATGTGCAATCTGTCTCTGTACTGAATCCTACCACCAAACATCAGAGATGTTCGGACTTCTTGTGTTCCAGGTCAAATGACCAACATTCAATGTCAATTTGCCATTGACCTGAATCTAAAGCACTGAGGGCCAGATAGTTCTGATTAAAGTCAGTTTCATCTTGGATTGGATCTTTTCAGACTCTGGATCAGAACATGAAATTTAGCTCAAGTTCATTGATAGGTATAGTACAGCTTTGACTCCGAAATTAGGAATCCAGTCAAATTTAATCCAAGTCAAGAACTTTATATTGCACAGAGTAGATATACACATTGTGGTCATCTGGAAATTTTCCCAGATCACCCTCATTGGAGCAGACGGCAGGCTTTCCGCTTAGGGACGAGGTACATAATTGAGCATTTAAACACTTCAGGTTCATCAGTCTGGGAAGCTGTGGCCTTTCATAATGAATATCACTTAACAATGAGAAAAACCATCGGGAGAGCACATTCTGCTGACCACTGAAAGATGATCCTTTGGTCCCTGGGGCCGGGAGGACAAGCCTGTCCCTGACAGGTTCACTACACTAATAGATCGTTATGTGAGGCCCAGCTGGGAACAACGCCTTGCACCAGCTTTCCCACTGAAGAAAGTGAATTGTGCTTCCGTGGGAGTCTCCTTTTATACATATAGAGGCTTCACAGGTCAGCCATTAAAAGCAGATACATGTGAGAAACACATGGTCATATTACAATTAGCAGAAGTGCACTTTGCATGCCATCATATGGGGCTGCAATCTACAGGCATGTACAGGCCTTACACAGAGGCCATTATATAGAGGACTGACTGCATATGGTGTCATTATATGGTGGCATGAGAGGATGCATTCATATTTTTTTAATGGTGTCATCTGGAGGCATTATAGTCACAGAAGAAAAGTCTGACCTTGGATGATGCCTAAATAAATATTCATCTTTCAACCTTATAGTAGTCATGCTTTTTTATGGTTAAAACACACTTTACATGCATTATAACATCTGCAATGCACATTAATGCACACTAATGCATTACAGGGTCACTCGTTTTTAATTGTATCCCAAGCACAAAGGTAACGCAGTTTAAACGCATGACGAAGGTAGCCAGGATGATCGCAATACCCTTATAATAACCTTTCCCTTCCCTTCTATTTTCTCACTCTCCATTCCCAATTTCCCCATCATACACAATCTTTTATGGGGAAATAGCCATATTAACCACTTTTTGCACAGCTTAAGTTTTAAACATTTACAATTACCATGTATTTACCTGAGATAAATATTATTCACTAACACTAAATATTAAATATTATTCACTGAAATCACTAACCAGAAATAACAATTACACTTTAATTAAACATTAAACCTTTTCAATTTACTCTTTAACGAGCCTTTGGCAACAAAGCTCAACACACCATACCCGAGCTGCCCAACCATCACTTTTGTTCAGAGCCATAACCCCCCGGCTCCAGAACGAGTACGCAGCTCCTCCTAAATACCGCCTTAAAGGTAGTCCAAAAAATCTAAACCCTTATGGGGATCCCACACTTAAGATGGCCACACCTGTCTAGATGCCATCAAAGGACCCAACATTTACCCCTTATCCATTAAATAGCCGGGCAGGAGGGAAGCTGCTCTCTCTTCTTTCTGGAATTCTCCTTACTTCCTCCATGTTTTTTTTTGACCCTACTTTCTCCATCCCCTTTCAAAACTTCTAACCTATCCACTACCCTCTACTTTTCTCGTATTATAATCTCCCTTTCCTTGCTTCTTCCAGCCCCTGGTCATGGCTGCCTTCTGCCCACTTCTTTTTCTGTGCAGCCCCAGGCTGTTCTCATGTGTTGCAGCACACCACAATGTACAATAACACACCACCATGGGTTGTGGTGCACTGAATATCTACTTTCTTGCATTTTTATTTGGTGCATTTCGACCCTATTCATTAAAACTAGGTGCCATACCACAAAAAGTGTTACCACAAGATCACAAATGCACATACAATAATGCAACACACCAACATCTAAATAGAACCTTAGTACCTGACAGTGCAGAGTCACTATATTGTAGCAAACCCCGGAGAGAGTATCTGATGCCATTGTGAATGTGTGCATCTATAGCGCCATTCTGCATCTATCTTATGTTAGTGCAAGGCCCAACAAATATCTCCATGCTGCTGCCTCCCTACACCATACAATATCCTCCTCTCCCATAGCTCAGTGTAGCTGTAGCCAGACATTTAAATGACGATGGTAAAAATGAATCCTAGTGGGATGCGATAAATTAGCATTATGTGTCACACCAGCACTGAAATTCAAATCCCTTTCTATTCCTCGGTGATTTTAGGAAAATATAAATCCTTAACCCGGAGCAAGACATTGATAAGTCGGTTCCAGGAAGAGAATAAAATGTTGAGTGTTGAGTTTTTTTGTTAAACAAGGAAAGTCTACATTACGTTGTAAATTTCCTAGCGGTAATGCTGACAGTGATAACTAAGGCTAACAAGCATAAAGTGCACCATGCATTATAGGAAAGCAGCACCCTCTTCTTATATCTATGTGTACCCGAATAGGTTTACTTGTTGGCTACATTGCAATTCAACTGGAGTAATTAAAGAACCCCACGCTGCAATAAAGCACCCCATATTATGGATTGTGTTCAATTGTATCACAAAAATTACAAATTCTATTTTTTTGTTTTATTGGATATAGTTTGGAATGTTTGGACTTTCCGTCAGGTCTTTATTGGGATAAATGGTTCACAACTCACAGGCTAGCAAATAAATAAATAGCAAAAAAAAAAAATAAAAACAACCTGTTTAAACTGATTAAAACAAAAATATGAGGGGAAAAAACATGGTAACATCCTCTTAGGATTTACATTTATTCAATTAAAGCTTCAGTTTCTTTAAAAAGAAAAAAGTTCATAAAATATTTAAAATTGTCACTATATATATATATATATATATATATATATATAGTATTTCACACAGTTAGGTATTATTGTTATGCCTTCTAGCTTTTGGTATGGACACAGTTTTACCATATGATGCATCAAATGACATACTGTACCTGTAAAAAAAAAAATTAAACTATGAGAGCAAAACTCTTGTTATAAAAGAAAACCCTTAGAAAATAACAAAACAAGTTAAAATTGCGGATATAGTTTAGTTGAATTGGGTCCCAATTCAAATTTGGATCTGTTTTTGTTTTGTAAATATAAATTTATTCATTAAAAAAAATCTGAACTGAGACCCATTTCTGCCAAAGTGTTGTTGCAGTGCAGCATTTATCGTAAGTATTTAAATAAATATATATATATATATATATATATTACTACTATTAATATTATTTATTATTTTATTGCAGAAGATTTTAAATGAGTTACCCTATTGGCTAACTTGATTTATTAAAAATGATGAGATGTTTTATCATTTTATCATTACTATAATATTATTATTATCTTATAATAACGATGATAACACAGACATGTGGCCCCTCCTCTGCCTCCACCCACCTGCTGCACCCCAAACAATCTGCAGCCATGTCATACCAACACTACACCTCTTTATAGACAGGAAAACAAAACAGCAGAGTCTCAGTTACATATGTATGCTAAATAATCCTCTGCGGCTCTCCTGGATATTTAAATATAATATTCTCTGTTTGCAGCCTGTTCATTCTGCTGGATTATTTTTATTACACACACAAAGTGTTGAAACAAGACAGGAAGGAAACGAGCACATCAGCGACATTAATGAAAAATTCACTCGGAGTGTAAGTGCCAAACTCCGTGAGTGTTACATGCTGAGATAATGAGGAGATAAAACATTATGATAAGGAATGTTTTCATCTAATACACAGAACAAGTCACTTGTCAGGAGCGCCGATTGCTATCGTGAATGTTCTCTCTCTGCTGAACTATTGCATAATAACTTTCTAGTAGCGATGCAAAATAGCACCGAATAATATCACAATCTGACTGCCACTGTCATTATCGTTATATACAAAGGCAGAGGAGTTGGTAAAAGCTGGTATTTAAGTTTCAAATCAACATATTCTGATTTAAAGGGAATCCAAGGCCGTAAAAAGGCAAACCCGCTGCATGGAGAGTCACGTAGAAAGCACAAGAAGGCAGACGCATGTAAATTACAGAAAAACGATAGTGTGTTTAAACAATTACACATGGTATGTTATTGTTGCAACATTTGTGTGAAAATAATTTTTTTTACATTTTTTTTACTAGCTGATCCATATTTTGATTATTACGTTTCATATCCAGATTTGTAAATGCTCCCTCTAGTGGACACATTTATATCAGAGGATGGGGTTAGTCCCGATTTACAGCTAAGATACTGGAATGATTTTATCTCTAGCTACTGAGAGATTTAAACTTAAACAATTGCAGGTAAAAGCACAGAGAATTCATGTATTTATAATGCATACTTGCAGCTTTTTTGGTTTTGTTAACCAATTTTTCTTTTTTGTTGTCAACAAGCTAGGAAATTTGGCAACTCCGGTTAGAGTTATTTTCTTGTAGTCTATAAAATAACATTATAGTCCTCTCTACTTCTGGAAGTGTCTTATTCAATGGTTCTCAACCAGGGTTCCCCCAGACATTGCTGGGGGTTCGTTGAGCAGTCACCAGTTTGTGACTCTTGGGTCCATATTTCCACGCTAAAAGCATTATATTTTTTTTGCATTGGAAATGTATTTTACATTATAGGTCTATAGTTCTTATAGGCATAAATAACTGAAATATGTCCAATATTTAATAGATTTAATAATAAACTTTAAATAAAAAAACACAAAAATCTGTTAAATAAATAAATAAAAAAATAGTGAAACATACAATATAACTGTACAGTAGCATGTATAATATATATATAATATATTTATACATAAATTATATATAGATTTCTTTGTATTGTACTTAATACAGCAACTTTATATTGAATACAATACAAAATTAATTAAATTTCCCGCCATTCCTCCCGACGGCATCGGGAAACCCCAGAGATTGTCTCTGCACTTGCCAGCTCGAGATCGGAGGAAGAAGACGTGTCCTGAGGACGCCAACGGAACAAGGTAAGTGTTTTTTTTTTTAATGTTTTTAGCAACCCCGAGTGTGACTCGGGATTACAGCTTTTTGCATGGTAAATCCACCCCGAGTCACACTCGGAATTACCGCTAGGGGGGTTAACTGACACTAATAATCTTTTTGTCTATCTGTAAGGGTGACATTCTTCCCAATGACCAACAATGCAAGAACAATTGCAACCGCTACACTAATGTATTGTGAGCTGTGGATATAGCAATTACAGCCGGGGTTCCCTGAAGACCTGACCTAACCTAACCTGAAAGTTATTTCAAGGGTTCCACTATGGAAAAAAGGTTGAGAAACACTGATATAATAATACTTTTTGTGGGCCAGTTTCTCTCTCCCTCCCCTTATCTGAATAATGTAGCTGCTGGAGGAGGAGCAAAAAGCAATATTGGGGCTACCACCAGTACTGGGGCAGCTGATATCACATCCAATATGGCGACACCCAACACCAGTCTTTGGCCTTTCAATTGTTACTGGCAAAGTAAATGCTAAACAAATGGAAGAAGGTTTTATTAATTGGTATGACAACTGGGTCTCCTAAAAGTAAACTCCCAATTGATGCCATTTAGTTTCACAAAGCACTTTATATAAAAAAACAATTGACATTTTTGTATCTTTTCTAGTATATTTTTCACAATGTCAGGCATTTGTTGCATCTTCGTGCTGCTGAAATCCTAAAGATAAAAAGAAGCACATTGGTTTAGTAAATGCTCAAAGAACAAGGCCAAAAAATTTTGGATATACGGAAAGTCCTGATATTTATGAGAGCTGACAATTGTTTTCTGGGGATTTGCACACCGAGGCTCTATCGGAAAGACTTTCTCTACATTATACTTGGAGAACATCCCACTTACGTGTCCCCTTTCCCGGATCCCAAGGATCCCAAGGATCCCAAGGATCAGCATTACCCTGTAACCTGAATGCACACTGATATCTTGTAGTGATTTGGAGACATTTTTGTTATCTCCAAGAGAACTTTTTTGTATGTGCCAATCTCTCTTGCCCAGAAATTGTTCACGTATAAAAGCATAATGTCAGGCATATTGCTACCACCCATTGGCAGAAATCATTGAACACAATCTATCATTTCATCCAGCAAGAGTTGTTAACCCATTGGGCACCAGATGGTCCTTGGAAA
Source organism: Pyxicephalus adspersus (assembly GCF_032062135.1). Classification (NCBI taxonomy): domain Eukaryota; kingdom Metazoa; phylum Chordata; class Amphibia; order Anura; family Pyxicephalidae; genus Pyxicephalus; species Pyxicephalus adspersus. Next base: position 39,920,910 of record NC_092869.1, read on the forward strand.
AGCTATCAAAATCAGAGTTTTTAAAATTAAAATGATTAGACCACCCAAAGATATTTTAGTATTTGGTAGATCCTGTAGAGTTAAAAGACATTTGTAATTTTTGTACAGTTATGATCCAAAATCTTACCCCAGCAACCATTTCGAGTCTCATACCCACCTGTTTCCACTCCACCAAAATCTTGGTTGTCCAACCAACTCAGCACTTAGCTTCTTCAAAATTCTCCCAGCCAGACTGTGTTCCTTCTATGTATTCATATCTTAGCTTCCTATTCATCCAATTGGAAAACCATCCATCATTTTATCTTTGAACAGGTTACTCAAGATAAACTTTACACATGGATTTAGATTCCCACAATGGGCCTAATTTTTTAAAGCTCTCCAAAACTGGGGAAGACTATCGTGAGAGAACCTGGGTGATACTGCAATCCTGTAATCGATTCAAATCATTTGCCTAGTAAAAGGAAATTATTTTATTAATCCATTCCAGGTTTGCTGGATTACCCAGGTTCTCTCATTACAGTCTATTTTTGAGGTTGATTTATTGAGGTCCTAACACAGACTCAATTCTATGGACAGGGAACATATATGACAAAATATTTTAGACTACCAAGTGCTCTAAGCTGTGTGAACTGTGGCCAAAAGTCAAGCAGAGAACAAAGGACTAGTCGGCAATATTTCTTATGGCCTACCCACATCTGTTCTGCACTGTCTTTATATGGAAGCCACCATTGTGGCAGAGGAGAAGGACATTACTTCCATATATACATCCTTTTAATAGAGCCGCTCCCACAAAATGACTAGTAAGCATATGACTTGGAAAGAAATATTCAAAGAGGTGGAGAAAAAATATTTACAAAGTATTAAAAAAAGCAGAAGCAGGGAAATCCTTGCTCAGCAGATCCTGAGGTACAGGTTTCTCTTCAGCAAGGAGAACAATGAGCAACATAGCAGAAACATTACCAAATCTGATTCCAAATTTTATAAGTCAGAAGTACTGCTTCGGGTCTCACAGATATGTAGCTATCTAGTATATGACTTGCTAGCAAAATGTTTATGTAGACACAACCAATTTCATATATTACAGCAGAATTAGCAGTTTTGCTATTGATTAGTGGTGTTGTGGGTAATGCTTGTGTATTGTAATATTGCCCCTACGGTGGAACTACATAGGTATCATGCAATGCCCTGGTAAGAGTAATATTGGGGTTTCCAACAATGTTTCAGGCTAATACTTAAGGTTCCTTTCTTATTTTTTGGAATTCAGGTCTATTTTAACAAAAAACATTTTTTTTTCAGCATTAATTTCACTCTGACATGGCCAGTTCATGCACTGTTTAGGGCAGGAGCTCCTCTTTAAACCAACCTTCCATTTTGTTCCATGCCTAAACGTTCCGTCCAAGTGTTATGATCTGGACTCCCCATGGGGGGCAGTGTTATGATCTGGGGCAGGGGTCACCAACCTTTTCAGTCCTACAGACCACTAAATGCATTGAATCTGGACTGTGCATGCATGGGGAGGCGTGTGTCACTCAAATGTGAAGAAACTTCCCCCATAATGATGTCATGATGCCAGAACCAACCCACTCTCCCATCGTAGGCTCAGACCTGGGCAGCTTGTGTCCATATGGGGGACATGGTTTCTCGGCTCTGGCCGGTGCGCCCCCTAGCAGGGTCCTTCTCCTGGCCCTACAGGGGGCACACCGGTCACAGCCGCGGACCACCAGTTGGCGACTGCTGATCTGTAGTGCCTATAGGGGCTTTGATAAAATCTGGGGTTCTTGTGGGGAAACCCAGTATTATGATCTTTTGTGCCTGTGGGGAGCAGTGTTATGAACTAGGGTGTCTGTCTGGGGGCAATTTTTTGATCTGGGGTGCCTGTGTGGGGGCAGTGCTCACAAAAAGCCAGAGCCAATGGTTGGGTTCAGGTCACCAAGTCAATGTTCCTAAAATGGAATTCTGTTTTCTAGTAGATCTCTTAGGGATCCTCTGATCTGATACTAAAAGAATATTTAATAATAATAATATAGAAATATAATAATAGATTTAATAAAATTATAAATATTATAATAATAATATTTATAATATTTTAATAGTATTTTATAGAAAATTAGGGCTGCTTTTTTTTTACCTTTTTCTAAAAATAGTTGCCCCATGGGGCAGAATGGCATTTGTTTATTATAGAGAGCTTGGAGATGGGCTACAATGTAGTACTGCTATGCTACCTGGATTTTAAGACCAGGCGAACAGAATCACAATTCTTCAATATGTATAGTATCTCATATATGTCTTTTATTTGTCTGTATGAGATTGCACTTAAATGCTCAACCCCAGGGAATTAGCTGAACACAATAAAAAACATATATAGGAGATGTTACCTAACAAACAATGGAATCAGTCTCTTGATTTACAAAGCTTTCTAACAACTCTGTCTGGAAAGGTAAAGACCTGTTTTTTATCTGCATCAATCTTACTGGTCTTGTCCCTCCCTCAACCTGTGATTGGTTAGTAAAAAGAGAAGCAGAAAACAACTGGGCTCATCTCTCTTCTCCTATCCCCTCATACCTGAGAACTGTGCAACACCAGATTTGCTCCCTTTAAATATAAATTCTGCTTTACAATGGCTTACAACAAGGCTCATACCCAATCCCATTCAAGTTCTTCAATTCTACAATACATTTGCATTACTATATACAGAGCTCTATTAATTTGCGTCTTTTATATCTTCCTAGATTTCAGCTTTAAACAGAAAAAAAAAGGTTCAGATCTCCATGATAAAGTTATCAGAAGAGCCTGAATCTTCAAGGTAGCCATCAACATCATCATGTGCAACCTAAACACTCCATAAATAAATAATGTAGCAATCATCACAACGAAATAATAATAATAAAAAAAATCAGCTATGATTAATTTTGTTTGAGCGCTTCAGATAAAAGCACTACGTATGGATCTGTAGGCCTATGGCGTGTGACCGAATTTTAATAAGAGTCGCCAACCTTGACATGAGCCCGGAATGAGTTCGCTCTCTCTATTGATTGCTGTCCTGTTCGCCTCCCTTGCGTGAATGGGGGGTGGGGGGAGTTGCTAGCGATCCGGCTCTGCATAAAACAAAGAAATTATAATATTAATCAAAATCAAACAAATGAGAGAAATAGAGATTCTGCCCTGGTGCCTATTGAATTCTTACCAACAACTTTGGCCTGTTCACCTCTGCACTCAGCTCAAACGCACCCCCTGGCGCTTCATCCAAAATCTCCAGCAATACCTAAGGGAGGGTCTTTAATTAATCCTCAGTTACTCCTATAATTGCGCTGTCCTAAGGGAAGGAGCGACTAGTCAGGAATATTATTTTAAACATACACTGTAAACAACACTCGTTCTCCGAGGAGAGTCGGGTTCATACCACCTTTTTAACCCCTACCGTTCTGCACGCCGCGCCGTTCATTGCAGCCGAGCCTTTAGCGGCGGCGAGAGTCTTTTCATCTGCTCCTATTTAGTCTATGTGCTAAAATAAGCAGAGGGAGTTTTCAACGCGCACACCCACCCAGGAAAATAATTGCTAACAGGCCTCTCGCACGCTGCAAACCTGCTAAACAGTTACATATCGGAAAGGCTAATAAAATAGAAGGAGCGCTGCGGCTTGATTAGACCAGGGATGGCGGTTTTTAGAGATTTAATAAGCCTCGCACATGTTGTCAGCATCCACATAACTTTTTTACCCTGACTAATTTAACCCCTAATGATTTCGACTTAGCAAAAAGAAAATTCATGGGTACTTTAGCCATCCCAAAATGGGCAAAGATGAAGTACCATATATTCTTAGTGTAATGAATGTGCAAATACATTATTAATCGGTGTGAACAATGTCAGGTATAGCACAGGGTACTTAGAATAGCAGTTTGTATGCGAGTTGTGCTTATACACTGGTGGTGGGCAGGTATAGCTGTGCCAATCATGCAGATGAAGTGGTTGGATATGGAGAAGTACATGGGTGCAGTATGGCTAGGTGCCAACGTGCAGCGGAAATTATTTAGGTGTGCGGTGCAGTAGCCGTCAGTGGAGAAGTACACGGATGTTGTGTACAGGTAAGTGCCCAGGTATAGCAGGAGCTAATAAAGTGTGTGGGCACAGTGGCTCTCAGTTGCTGTTGTGGTCAGCGGAAAAGTGCCCAGGGGTAATGGCAGTGGGTGAAGAAGTATGGGGACATGAAGAAGTATGGTAACAGATCTTACCGCCAGGACACCCAAGAAGATTTATCTTGGACAGAGAATGGGGCAGACACTGGATTTTTGGATGGGAGACTATGGGCCTGTTTTAATAAAGCTCTCCAAGGCTGTAGAGGATACACTTTCATTAGTAAAGCTGGGTGACCCAGCAAACCTGGAAAGGATCTGGTCCAGGATTCAAAACATTTTATAGCAAATAGCAAATGACTTTGAAGAAATCCGTTCGGTTTACTGGATCACCCGGCTTCATTGATAAAATTGTATCCTCTCCAGTCTTGGAGAGCTTTAATAAATCAGACCCTATGGGCCTGCTTTATGGAGGCTCTCCAAGGCTGGAGAGAATACACTTTCAGAAGTGAAGCTGGGTGATCCAGAAAACATGGAATGGATTTTTAAAAATCGTTTGCTATTTGCTAGATAACGTTTTGAATCCTGGACAAGATTCATTCCAGGTTTGCTGGATCACCCAGCTTCACTGATGAAAGTGTATCCTCTCCAGCCTCACAAAAGAAATTGGTGCAGTCAGAGAAGATAAAGGAAGTGTTTTGTGTACTTTATACACATCACATAGCCACTGGATGTTGAAACTTTTGTAGCCATTTGTTGTGCTTTATTTATGAACAATACACCTAATTGCCTGTTTATGCACCACATGTTACCAGAAAATATTTTTGGACAGATTCTGTCCTCTCTGATGTTCTGTTTCTTAAATTCAGAAAATCCGACACTCAGGTCCATCTGCTCGTCGTATTAGCAAGCAGTACGCATAGCGGAAAAGGCAAATAGCAGAAGCGCAATATTATGTTTAAGCACACAAAAGCAAAAGTGATTTTAAAGTGGGAATAGTCGCGTCAATCTCTCGCCGGGGCAGCGCTGAATGGTATTTTAAGAACTCATCACCTATCTACTCTATCTGGATCAAAGTAGTCGCTTCATTTTATTTGTCCTGCAAAACAGATAAACGCCTTCCTTCAATCTATTTAACATGTAGGAATTTCCACCGGAGCTTATACACAAAAACTCCCTATAGCTATCGAGGTAAAAATAAGATACTTATAAAATGCCAGGGTTTCATTCTCCGTCAAATATATCTATCTAAATGCAGATTCCTTTTTCTGGAGATATTCTGTAATGTGTACACCCGGTATGAATACAATATGCAGAGTCAAGGTTTTTTTTTTAGGTTTCTGCACAGCGCAGGACAATTGTATTAATTTCACCATAAGTTATTTATTTTTTTTCTTTATTGTAACTTGGAGATCTGTAAAGGGCCATTAATATAAATAACATCAGTTTTATAAACTTATTTATGTAAAATAATATTTAAATGCCATTCGTGGCTGAATAGCTAAAAGTACCAGGATGTTTTCAGGGGATATTTAAATATTTGCAGTGATGGTGGGAGCAAAAGCCAAACTTTATCCCATATTCTCTATTTTTTCTTTAGGATACAGTGGGTAAGGATTGGGATATTTTCAGCTTGTATTGATGTGCGTATGTCATCATTTGGGGGATTCAGCATTATTTCCTGTCCAGATATCAGGTGAAGTCAAAGAAAATTACCCCATCTCCTGTTCTGCTTGACACCTAGCCTGGAAATGAGGACACATCTCCCAAAAGTGGAAACTTTCCCATTAAAAATAAACAGTAATGACACACTTCTCTCTCTAAAAAGAAAAAAAAAAGTTGACTACGTGATTCCACTTACTTTTTTTTTAATAAAAAATGTATTAAAAAAGTTGTAACCAATTGCTAATTTGCTAATTTTACCTGGCATAGGCTTCTCTTCATATAGGTATTGGGTCTATTTAATAAATAATCCCTATACCAGCGTGAAACCCATAATAGGAGGACCTTTTGTTGATTTAAATGTTCAAATGCTTGTATTAAAAAAGTTCCGGTAAATTTGGAAAATCTTTAGAAGACCATATATCCATTGCTTGTCCATAAATGTTCCCAACCCTATTGGGCAGAATTATAATATGGGGTGCTTGTGGGAGCAGTGGTATGATCTGGGGTGTCTGTGGGGACAGTGCTATGTCTGTGGTGCTGATGGGAGCACTGCTATGATCTGGGGTGTCTGTGGAGGCAGTGGTATGATCTGTGGTGCTGATGGTGACATCACCATGCTTGTTAAGGCAGCGTTATGACCTGGGATGCCTGTGGAGGCAGTGTTATGATCTTGGGTGCTTGTAGGGGCAGTGTTATGATCCGGGGCTCCTTCAGTTGATCTGGTCAGGTTTCGGTTCAGCAATGTTATGTGCCCACAAAATAAGGTCAGCTCACTCCCTGAATATACGGAGTGACCAGGTTTTTCCATCAATTGATTACTTCTTCCCTGATGGCACGACATATTACAAATTGACAATGCTAAGATTCATGGAGCTCAAATTGTGAAAGAGAGCTTCAGGGAGCAGGAGGAATCATTTTCACATGTGGTTTGCCAAGAGTCCAGACCCTCACCCCATTAAGAATTTTTGGGATGAGCTGGAGAAGATTTTACACAACTGTCCAACTCTCCCATCATCAATATAAGGTTTTGGTGAAATAGAAATGCAAATTGGATGGAAATAAATCCTGTGACATTGCATAGGCTTATCAAAATGATAGTAGAGTAAATGCATTCCATAATCAGAGCTAAAGGTGGTCCAATGAAATATTGGAGTGTGTGACTTTTTCTTGGACAACGCATATGGTCACCTATCCTCCCTGGTAGTGTGGCTTGGGGTTAATTTTCAGTACCAAAATCTGTAACTCTGAGCCACAACTGGGGTGGAATTGCAAAGGGGTTACCTGGTCCCCATGAGCCCTTGGCGTCCTCCAGCGAAGCCCGCTCGTCATCTCTGTCCCCTGGTATCCCGTCCCAGGTGTGATCAATGGAATGTATGGGCATGCAGAGGTGGTGCGCTGGGGGGTGTGACCTGGCGGGAAATGTAAACAGAACGTACCGCTTTGACATTCAAAAATATTGTCAAATTCAGACCGCCAGGGAGGTTAATGGAAAATAATTAGCATTGTAATTGTTTTTTTTAATACAGGAGGAAAAATCTTTGAGATATGTCATCAGTACAAACCATAGATGTTATCAGTATGATGTTATAGTTTTTAGAAATGTAGTTTTTTTTCTAACTTGTTTGTAACAAAATGTGATAATTCATGGGGTAATTCATCCTAAATTCATGTTATCTGTATGACTTCTGCTGTCTCATGTGCCTCTGTTGATGTAAACTCTGTTGAGTAATTTTAAGTAGTATGTGTTAACAGTTTAAATACAGATTATAAAATACAGTCATACAAATGATCAATAAATCAACTTAGGAAAAAGCAAACTGACATGTTAAAGCTTATCAAGTACTGTAGTGACTTTTTATCTGGTGACTTCTTAATTCTTCATTATAAAACAATACTCTGTGTTTGAATTGAGCCAGAGTCCTACTTTAGGACCATAAACTTTGGAGGTTGCATATTAAAATAGAAATAAATAAAAAAAAAAACTTAAAGGCAGTTTAACATGTTTATCTTTGTTAAGGTTTGGTAACTGTCGGTAATTATATACTCCGATCCGGCACTTTCGTTGATTTTTCACATACAATCTCCGTCAATAAAACAGAGGCTGGTGGTATTTTTCAGCGCACGTAGGGGGCTAGTTATCAGGTTGCAGAGAAAGCCGCTGGCAGAGAGAGTCTCATAATTGGCATAAAATTTCACTAATGGTATTCTCGTCATTGTTCACACACAATTGGCGTCACAGCAAGAGCCTGCGCCTGAATGTCTTCTAATATATGCAAATGAATGTTAAGCAAAAGGGTGGGGCCATGGCAGATTGGAAGAGTCTCTCAGAGCTGAAACAGAGTCTGCTATCCTGGACGGGAAAATACTCACCGGCAGCAGAGTATTAACACGCACCTCTGGTTATTAGTAGACCTATTTATGAAAAGCTCAAATAAGCATTAACATGTTCATTTAATATTTTCAAATTGTTTGCAAAATTGTAAAATCTGCAGATTTCTGTAAAATAATAATGGGTGATCATACCATGAAGGTCACCGGGTGACAACCAACCCCCAGTTGTGCTTCCCTGTTGCCACCCATTCTCATGCAACCCTGGTGGTGATTACAAGCATTGGACACCAACAGAACAGGTACGGGCTGCTGTTGTCACAATCAGGTCGCCATTCACAGCAGGAACTGTAGCACGGTGGCTCAGTGGTTAGCACTCTGGCCTTTGCAGCACTGGGTCCCAGATTTGAATCTCAACCAGGGCACTATCTGCATGGAGTTTGCAGGCTCTCCCAATGTTTACCTGGTACTCCCACAATCCAAAAATTGCAGTTAGGTTATTTGGCTTCCCCCCAAAATGACCTTAGACTATATTAATGACATATGACTATGGTAAGGACATTAGATTGTGAGCTCCTTTGAGGGACAGCTAGTGATATTGTACAGCGCTGTGTAATATGTCTGCGCTATATCAATGCTGTGTAATAATAATGCAGACAGAACACAGCTGAAACAAGCTGCAGGGGATCAGCTGCATTAAGGAACAAAAAAAAAGTGATTGTATTATTTTATTCTTTTAGACGAGTTTGCATTCTTTATAAGCAGAGTCAATGGAAAGTTTAGGAAGAATTTTGTTTTACTTGGTGTCATTTTGAAAATAAGGTCTAACCTGTTTTTGCATAGGGCAGATGCTATTAATGGTGTGCATGACCTTCATTGGAACCACAAATGACATGACACCACCATAGTGATAACATTCAACCATTACCTCCTGGGCGCTTCATTTCTGTCCGGATTTCTATATCGAAGAGCTATACATTGTTTTTCATAAAAATATAAGCCTTTAATACTTAGGCATAACTCATCAAAATATGTCTAATATTTAATAATCCCTCCACGCCTCCTGCATGCACCGACGTCACCGGGGAATGATAGCACACTTGCCTGGGGAAGATCGGAGGAAGAGGACGCGGCCAGAGGATGGGATCAGACGGGCAGGACAGCGCTGGGACCAGGTAAGACCAGGTAAGTCTTTGTTCATTATTTTTTTAGCTACATATTACCACTATCAGCTGTTGTTTTTTACCCCGAGCGACACTTAGGGTTACCGCTCAGAAGGCTAAAGCACTCAGGATTGGCCTGGCCAATAGAAGCACTAGAATAATGCCAATAGAGTGCATCGATATACCCTTAAAATACATTTTTTGTGCAATATTTTGGATCACAGGACAACTGCTTCCCCCTGGTCACCCCCTGGGGTCACTGTGCCAGGATAGCTATGTGTTCTTGTGGCCCCTCCTTCATGTGTTCTTGTGGCCCCTGCTCCCCAGTATGACCATGGAATCACCAATAATAAGCAGTATTGCATTCATAGCCCATATGATTTAGGTGTTCAGTCCTTCAAGGTCTGTTGCTGCATGTTCCTAGTGCTCAGTTTTGCAAACACTATAATTCAATAAAGCATCACAGGTTGTGTTAATATCAAAGTATGTGTCAAAACTAGTGATGAACTTCTCTATTTGCTACCTTTGGAAGTGTTTTATTGCCCCTGTTCTACAAGTGCATAAAAATCCCTGTTGTTCAAAAACCTTGTAAATTTATAACTTTCCCCCTAAGCTGCATTCTTTTCAGTTCTTATCATTCTTTGTTGCTGTTTCTGTGGACTACAGAACACCATACACACATGAAGAAGAAGAAGGAGGCGGGGGTATTCTATAGTCTGACCACTCTTCTTGGGTGACAATTTTGCTCTTCAATAGATATATTACATTGTGTTGTCAACCTATAGAAGGAAAGATTTTACTGGCAGGATATATATTACATTTTGAATCCTGGGTATAAAGCATAGTTTGCACAGCAAAACATTTGAGGGTAACTATTAAGCCACCTTGCTCAATACATGTTCCAAGCCTCGCATTTACGGATGTGACATCCACATGTGCCCCTTTTTTTATGCCCTTTTGTTTCCACCCTTATTGATAGTAAATATTAATCTATATGTTTTTAATTTACATTTTAAACCGGTCCAGTGTCTCCAAGATTTTTAGCTATGAGGGAGTACTGGAATTTGTAGTTCTTCCATGACCAGGTTCTGCGGATCCACTGACTCTATCTGCTGCATTTAATGAACTAAATAAAATGGATAAATGCTCACGTCTCCTTCGCATTAACTGAAGTCATCGCAGCATGAAAGAAAATGTGCAAATTAAATTCTTTTGCACTTTTTTTTTCGAGGAATGTAATGGTGAGAAAAGGTGTCACAACAATCACCTGCGATTCTGCAGACAGGTTGCACACTGCTCAAAATGCCAAATATCAAATGCCAGCTGGCCGGTCCATTGTAAGGAGATGGATGACGGTGCCTACATTAAAAGCAAGTTTAACTTTTTTCCCAGACATGTTTCAGTACACGACTAGGAATGATTTCAGCAAGAAGAAGAACCCATTGATCTGCTTAGATGAAAAATTATGGGAAAAGGTCAATGACAGGTAATCAAGCCAATCTGACCAACTGGACTAGGACAGCTGACATCTGGCATGCCTTCTATATCTAGCAATGATGGGTATAGTAGCGTCAGAACAGAACTTGGATGTTCGGATTTTGAGTCCCAATCCAAGGTCGTAATAGCTACAAACCAATTCGGAACTGATTCTGATCAAAATTATCCAACTTCCACTAGTAGGGACAATTGGTTTTGAGATCCTCTGACAGACAGTGACATATGTAATGTACTGCAAAAGATGCCAATGCTATATATATGCATAATTAATAAATACAAATTCTTGTACCAAAAAGGACATGTGTGCAAATTAAGGGCGTGGTGTGGTGGAGTGACCCTTTAAACTTTATTCACGCAATCCAGGTCAAAATGTGAATGGGTGGTGATTTTTTTATTTTTTAAAGCATAAAATATACAAAAACATCTAAAAAGATAGTATACATTTATAAATAAACACAAATATAAAGCTTAAACAAAAATAAAAAGGAATAAAAAAAGAAACTTATAAACAACATACAAATTGTACACAAAAGAACAGCAAAAACAAGATACACGAAAACGTCAGCAAATCCCTGAGTGTTCCTGTAAAACCACAGCTCCAAATTTTTCCTTTTATGTTCGCGAACATTTCCTGAGCTGAACTCCACGAAGAGAAAAAATAACCTTACATTGCCTTATGTTGCTGTTTGATTATATTAGGTTGCTGTGAATGGTCATTGGTGCTCACATTGCATGCAAAGTCACCTGGAATGGCCTGAATTAAAAAAATGTTGCCTCATCACAAAGCGGCGATTGCATGCAAAATTAAATGACATCTTATATTTTAAACTCATATTGAGAATTTTCCCTGCTCATCCCTACTCATGGAAAAGTTGAATGTAAGGGTAATTTTTAAAGCAATCAGTTTGCAGTGGTCCTCCTCCCTCCAAGTAGGTGCAGTGGTCTTTGCATGGTCTCTAATAAAAAGGAACAATACTCGGTGGTAGGTGGTGAGCTTCTGCCATGATCAGCAAGTGTGCACAGCATACTTGCCAATTATTGGCACAGACTTACCTGTGTGCAGCCGCCATGCAGTGATGACTGGTCTAGGACAGGTAATTCAGAGGAAGCTGCCATGTTCATTGCCAAATCCATAGTATAATTCAGAGAGCCTGGCAATCGTCTTCGAAAGTATGGTCGTATGGAATAATGATGTATAGATGGTTGAAGAAGCCTAAATGGTGCAACGCGTTGGCTAATATATTAAATTAAAACCGTTAATTTCCGATATGCTAGAAGCGAATTGTATAACATTAATATCTGAACTCCATGATGATACAACAAAGTTCAAGATATATAAACTTATTTTTGATGTATTGATGTATAAGCATATCAATACATAATTAACTATATTGCCAACTGGATCCCCATCTCTTTTCTACATATCCATATCCATAGTATACTTCAGAGAGCCTGGCAATCATCTTCGGAAGTATGGTCGTATGGAGGAATGGTGTATGAATGGATGAAGAAACCTAAATGGTGAAACTCGTCAGGTAATATATTAAATTGAAACCGTTAATTTCCGATATGCTAGAAGCGAATTGTATAGCATTAAAATCTGAACTCCATAATGATACAACAAAGTTCAAGATATATAAAGTTATTTTTGATGTATTGATGTATAAGAATATCAATACATAATTAACTTTATTGCCAACTGGATCCCCATCTCTTTTCTACATGTTCATATAAAAGAAAAGGCTACCAGGAGCCTTGGCTTTATTTTTTGACAAAAGGGACATTGCACATCCCTTTTTCAATCATCTCTACCTCTTAGCGACTTTTTGTTTTTTGAGTTTAGGTCCGCTTTAAATTGCACGCCTATAAACCGATCGTTCAGCAGCCGGGTCATGTGTGCACAGATGAGATCCGACATTCATCAGAAGCTTTGGTTTGCCTTATATCAACCCATTACAGGTTCACTTTAAACACCAAAGCTGCTCCCCTTTTTCTTTATCCATTCCAATGTTTCTTTAAACAACATAGCTTGTTAATTATTAAAAGCAATTATCAGTGCGCCCTTGATGATTAGATGAGAAGAAATTATTTTCAATTATCCTGCTATTGCACACATTGGAAGAAAAAAACATTGCAGAAATGTCCTGATTTTTTTCTGTTATGTAAATAATAGAATGTATGTGCTAAAGGGCCAATGTACACATCAAACATAAATTATATGAAGGATATTACATTAGGAAAAACGAATAATGTATACAAAAACAAGAATTGATATCTTTTTATTAAAATCTAGAGAATTAATCATTAGAGATCGGATCAGGAGGAGAACTTAGGTAATAGAACTTAGTTATACATGCAATCATGGTCCACCTAAATATGGAAATGTCCTTCATACCTTTAGGAGATAAATCTAGTATTGATCCAATGTGTACTTTAAAGCTTTGTCCATTTTCTGACCAAGATTCCTTTTCTCACAATACTTCGGTTACGGTTATTTTTCTGTATCATCATTTGTTGCGTATTAATGGCAGCACGGTGGCTCAGTTGTTAGCACTCCGGCCTTTGCAGCGCTGGGTCCCAGGTTGGAATCCCGGCCAGGACACTATCTTCATGGAGTTTGCAGGTTCTCCCCGTGTTTGCATGGTTTCCTCTGGGTACTCCGGTTTCCTCCTACTTTCTAAAAACATACTGTTAGGTTAATTGGCTTCCCCTCGAAATTGACCTTAGACTGTATTAAAGACATATGACTATGGTATGGACATTGTGAGCCCCTTGAGGAACAGCTAGTGACACGACTATGGACTTTGTACAGCGCTGCGTAATATGCATCCATTTTGGCTCACCCAATCCTTATTATCTCATGTAATGGAATACCCCTTTCCTTTGAAGCTGAGGACTTTAGGTTTAGAATACAGGTTTAGTACCTCCATGATCCATTTTGTTTCCTTTTTTTCATCATGTCCCATTTCATTTGGGGTGTGCTTTAAAAGGTGCAACTCTCTAAAATAGGGTCTCTCAAATCATCCTAGTCAAATGCTGGTCAACACCCCCAATGCACAGGAGGCAGTGCTAATACGGAAGGGGGTTTGTTGCTTTGTTCCATCTACCTGCCCCTCGAGAGTGGACACTTTCTCCTTAGTGAACTGGTATTAGGGGTTCTGTGAATCCCTAAACAATCTAGTTGTGTAGGTAGTTACAAACAAACACATCTTACACAATATATTATATTATATTGTATTATATATATTTTTGTATTGTATGGTTTTATGTTTTAAAGTTTTTGTGTTGGTTGTAAGTTTTAGAAGAATATGTCCCAAACCATCATAACTTCAAATGCAGGGTTCAATCTTTTTTTTTTTTTTTTTTTGTTAAAAACATTACCTTATCATTTTTTTTACAATTAAATGAACTTCAAGATCAATAAAAAATAACCTTCCTAGGGGTGTATTTAAAAAGTAGTATATCTGTCATTCACTCAAGTTTTCCCAGGTGAGTATTCATAAGAGAACCAATTACTACCATTGAAACACATTGAAACACCTGGAAGATTCTTCACCAGAAACTGTTTCAGTGAATATCAGATTCAATGTTTTATAAATAAGCCCTCTAGTGCAGAAGCTGTGTATAAACATGTTTCAGCACCATGGAAAGCATGGTCTGAATCATGTTGCTGGCCTGGCATGTGTTGATTTACAAGATTCACCCAATGTGCCTGATTTATTAAAGCTCTCCAAGGCTGGAGAGGGTATACTTTCATCAGCGAAGCTGGGTGATCCAGCAAACGTGGAATGGATCTAGTCCAGGATTCAAAACATTTGCTAGCATGTAGCAAATGACTTTAAAGAAACCATTCCAGGTTTGCTGGATCACCCAGCTTCACTAATTTAACTGTATCCTCTTCAGCCTTGGAGAGCTTTAATAAATCAGGCCTAATGAATGTCCAATTTACATTGGAAACTTGCAGGAAACGCTGGGCAAATTTTGTCCGGTCTTATTTCGGAGAATGTGGTATTTTTTCACTGGGAAAGTTTCACTCTATTATTCTGGGAATATTTCACACTGAATGTGTATGTAATGGGAAAATTCAATATTTCATCTACAGTCTTGGATAGAGAGGTGTAGGGTTGGAATCCCGGTTAGGTTTACATTGGTACACATTCAGTTCTACACAGCACTGTGGCCCCGATATGGCAAGGTTGGGTTGGACTGGTGACCGGGGGCCCACCAGAGGTAGTGAAAAGGAGAGCCTATCAAAGAATACAAAAAAACATTATTGGCCCCAGATTAGTGTAGTTCACCAGAGATTTTATGGTCCTCCGGTGTACAAGTCTGACCTTGGGTACACAGCTAATGGAGGAACTGTTTGAAAATCCCAATATATAAATAACCAACAGACCAAGGGCCAGATCACCAAGAGTCAGTATGAGTATTTTCTGGAATTTCAGTAAAGGTTCAATGTGAAAATGGACCTTGGAGTGATTTCTGATTATTGATTTGGAGGTCTGCCACCATCCCTGCGTAAGAGATTCAGCCACTTTATTTGCCATGGTGGCCATTACACTTTTGGTCATTTCTGAACATCCAAAAATTTTTAAATTGTCACCAGGGCAAGAAGTGAGAAAAAATCCCCATATGGAGATTCCTGTACTTTCTTATAGGAATTCTGATCATTCTGAGTAAAGGTAAATCTGTCCAGCAGGAGAGAGCTTTGTAAAAAATAGAATTCAGTGATTCTGGCAAACTTTTACCATTTTGTCTGAATGCATTGAAGTCAATATAAAATGCAAAATTTAAGTGGTGTTTGGTGGTTCTTTAATGGTGCAGTTGGGCGTTGAATGGCTCTTTAGGGTTTTTGAAGCTCTATTAATCTTTTAAGACCAAAAATGGCCAGAATAGCAAACTGACCCTTTTTTTCATTACTTATTATTATTTTTTTTATTTTACAAAACAAAAACACAAGAAAGTAGAAAAAAATTACAGGAACACATATGCAATTACACAAAAAGAAGAGAAAGCACACACAGTTGTCCAAAGTAGAGTTGAACCCAATCAATCAAATAATACATTTTACCATGTTAGTATAATTTCAAGTTAATGTTCAATATTTTTATGTTGAAATCTGATGTGATCTGGTATAATCTGTAACTGTTAAAGGATGACAACTGTTCCTATCCCCAAATGCTCCACTGTTGTCACCTTGGCATCTGATCCATTTGTGTCCATTTCAATGCACATATTACTTGTATGGTCCATTATTGCCTCCATCAGGCAACCCACCCTGGTAAATATCATGAAGCCATCTATATAGTGTGTGTAGATGGAAGCAGCCATAAATAGACTGCCTTGAATCTGCAGTAGCAGTGTACCAAGAGACATTTTATTATAATTCACAGTGATTCACAAAGTAAAATCCTGTCCAATTTGGGTTTAGATCTTTCAAGTTCCAGGCAGTCTTATTAACATTTGTGAATAAGGGAAGGTATTTTAAATGAAAGTGGCACTTTGGGGACATTGGGGAGTGATACGGTCCCTTGTTCACACAGGTATTTTGTTTTATGACACAACCCCTATACACTGTACAAAGCCTCTGGTGACTTTTTCCATTGTCCATGGAACCTGCCTTGTTACAGAATAGCCCTGGGGCTTCTCTAATCTCTCAAGCCGGCCAATTAGCAAAGCAGCCCCTTGTCAAACATGTGACATTTTCACATTTGCGGTCACCTGGGCCCGTTGGACATCTGCACGTAGAAGACGTATGCTGAGTATTTTCCCACAGTATAGAAGACCCAAGCACGCTGGGTAAAATCGTAGGTTTGGGCTGCTTGAGTCCTTCAAGTGAATGGTGGCATGACCCCGGTCCCAGTCTTGGGAAGAGTCTGTGGCTTTGTCCTCTGGCCTCTCATTGTCATTTCAGATGGGCTTACTCTCAAAGAATTGTTAGGTAGCCTTAACCTTTAAAGACCTGTATTATCCGGCCAAGGAGAGCAATTAGGATGATGAACTAAATAAGTTATAATTAGGATAGCATTTAGACACTCAGGAAATAAAAGGGCAAGCCGTCTGGTAGGGGTCTTCACCATGTGACGAAAAGCTCTACGAGGCCCATGCATATTCATAGAGGAGAGGAGAACAAAAGGGAGATTATGACTCGAGATAAGTGGATAATGAAATATCCAGCCGTTCATCCTATGTACTCCTGGAACTCCATTCCCAGAGCCGATCTGCTGCTATGTAATGTGTAGGGAGACTCCACTGCTCGGCATGCACTGTGCAATTTCCTGTCTTTGGTTTTTTTGATTGATACTACGACTGTAAATACAATCATTTCATATGATCCTTCTGATCAACTACAAGTATCATCCACTTGTTTGATATGCAGTCAGTAATATGATCATTTTCAGCATTATATTTAATTGAAATATCAATCATGATACAAAATGTGGTTGATTTACATGCATTGGTTCATCACTTAATCAAATTTAAAAAGCGCCTCACCCAATCAATTTTTTATCAATATTTTACCCGAAAACTGATCATAACTAGTGATCGCTTTCAACAATTTTTGAATAATTTAACATATCAAACCTCTAATCCAAAGTATTGATTCAACATATCAAAGGTCTAATCCAAAGTATTTGCTAAGAAATATTATATGATCACAGAACTAAACCCTGTGATACTCAACTGTCCCCGTTCCATTGCAGGTGCCACCATACCATCCTTTCTATGATCTTTGGCGATCTTGGTTGGCCGGGTTGGGATAATGGGACTTGTGCACGTCAAGAAACGCATAAAAAAGGGGACCAGGCAGGTCCTAACAATTTTTAATTCGACATTTCAAACATCTAATCAAAAGTATTGCATATCGTATGTTAGCTGAAAGTCAAACTAAACCCTGTGATACCCCTCCCCCCAGGCTGGGATGACTTCTATACACAGATTTCAGGCAATTGTTCTGCTGTGTTGTCACAATGGCTAAATGAGACTAGAAGTGATCATTCGAACACAAAATAACCAGACATAGTCCACAGTTGTCAACATCAACTCCAAAGAAATGCCATGTAGCCATCATTAAATTGCATGTTGACATTAAGTGACTTTGTGAGATCAAAAGTGATAAGATAGAACAAAGGATAAAAAGGTAAAATCAATGTTTAATTTTGAAATAACCACAATTGTTCATTATGAGCAGCAATTACACAAAATGTCAGTTTGTAAGCATTTACATCTACTTATTATATTTACTTTACTACTTTAATATATTGATCTTAAATACTTTTTATACTAGAACCATATTCAGTAATAATTTTGCAGCATCATAAAAAATTAAGTGGAACTTTTCTAAATATAATAGTGCTGATGTGACATTAGAATTAATGATAAATTAACAGAAAAGTGTGATTTTTATTTCCGGTAATACAATCACATAAGTTTAAACACAATTGCTACGTCTCAATTGCTTCTTTCCTTAATTCTTCTGCACGCATATTTCATCATTTTGCCGTAATGGACTTTTAGGAGTCTCTAGAGAAGACTTAAAGCCTTGATAAAATCTGCTTAGTTTAGAGAAGAATGCATTGCATATGTATTCATTCTCTGCTACAATTCACAGTCACAAGAGACAGGAAGAATATGCAGTGACAGCTACCCACATGTGCATAGTTGCCAGTTTTTTAAAGCCCAATTCTAGGAAATTTTTTAAACTTCCCCATAGAGGTTAAATGGAAGGAGCATTGGTGTTAATACTTACCCTCAAGCAATACAGAGCTGTCCCCTGCAGTACCTCTTCTTTGCCACTCAGTGTCACTCATCTGCTGAGATTGAGGAAAGGCTGTGAGGACAGGGCGTCATGGCTCCAACCCCTGAGCTTGAGCCCTGCACTCACCATGTACATATACAGAAAGCAGTACTGATTTCATTGTCTGCATAAAGCTGCATACACACGTGCAAAATTTGTCGTTGGAAAGGATCTTTCACGAGCCTTTCCAACGACAAAGGACTGCACGATGCATGTACATACAGCACCTTCCTGCTCTATGGGAAGGGGAGGGGGGAGAACGATGGAGCGGCACCCCACTGCGCTCTATCCCCCTTCACTTCCATTACGATCATTCGTCGTCCATCGTCAGTGGATCCACCAGGACAGTTGTTTGGACGATGGACGACGGGCGTTGTACACCCACCAGATTCTCATCTGATATCAGCCATGAGCCGATTATCGGACGAAAAACCTTTGGACGTGTGTACTCAGCCTTAGTTAGGACAGACCACTGCTAGGAAAGGACTGAAAAAGGCTAAAAGAGCCATTTCAGAATTATGGTGAGCCACAGCCTGCTACAGGCTTAATGGTGGCCCCATAGTCCCAAGTAAATAGAAAGGGATGGGAACCATTTTTCGCATGTGGCTTTGACTGTGGCAGATCATGGTGTCGCTTTTGTTGTTGGTGGAAATTTGCTGCCAGGAACACAGCCGCAGTTTTCTGTATGCTAGGGAGTGGCCAACCACTGCAAGAATAAAAAAAAGTCATAACACATTTCTGAAGGGATTCTCAAAAGAGGGTCCTTTGGGAAATTGAGGTGCATGGAGTTGAATTTCACATTTTGCCCCTTGATTAACAAGGCTGAGTTTACAGAATGCACAAATTTAGTCCTGACAACAGAAAAAATATTGGGATAGCTAAAATGGTAACCCAGAAAGGAGTTTTTAAACTGGTGATTAAATTAATTGGTGACAGAATGAGAACACAAACCTAATAATACACATGTATCATGCTTTGAATGCTGTTACCTATTTGTACAAAAGTCACCACTAACATCAAGTCCCATGGGAAGTTCTTCTAGTTCCTTTAAGTAAACGCATATATAACGCAATACCTGAATGTCTGCTTGTTTGTAGTTAACACGTCCAGTGCAAGATGCTTTATGTTGTTGCTGAAAAAATATTGGCATAAATGCAGTGACCTCTAAGATTTGATGTGAAGATCTTGTAATAAGCAATAGATTTTGATGTTGCAAATTGGAAACTACGAAATCTGTTTGCTTCTGTTAGCACAATTCGATCCGTTACACGGTAACATCATTTAAGGAATGATAACACTGCCTGGAAGGACGGAACTTCATTTAATAATACGTTTCATGCAGTGGTCACGGGTAGCGTGAAATCAATCAGTTTGCTTGTTATCTATTAATTGGTTCCAATGTTACACTAAACATGGCATAAAATGGACCACTACTTTGACGCTTTTGTTGTGTGGTGTTTTCAAATGTCACCAGAGAATAAACTTTGAAGAAATGACAAATGTCTTTTGCTAATTTTGGCTAGGGTGTAATCAGAATAGAGGTCTGAGGGTCCACAATATTGGAGGGGCCTAACATGACTGCTACATTCACATAGCTCTTTCATGATATGGGGAACACCATCATAAATCAATCCATCCATCAAGTCGTGTCCCACAATCTGTTTTTCAGGGTCATTTAGTCAAAGCTCACTAGGTTTTCTTTTGTCAATGGTACCAATTTTATGTATAAGGAAAACATGTCAAACCCTTTGGGACACCTTACCAATTGGCACCATTTGTATTCAGTACCCATGAATGAGTAAGGAATAAAAACCCAGAAAGAAGATAACCCATTACTGCTTTGGGCAATTATCTATCTGATCCAGGAGTAAAATTGATTTTTGGATTCACTTTTCCCAATCCTCCTAATGTTTTTTCAAGTTATTCAAAAACAAAAATCTATGGATCTCCAGCCACAACAGCTTCATTTTCCTATCAAATTCTCATTTAGTATTATCACTCCTACTTAGATGACAAGGGAGTTGTCTGAACCAGCTTTTCCCAACTTTTTACCCCTGAGGGATCTTTGGGAACCTCTACTAAAACCAATTTCTTGAAGGCCAATGAAAAAAAGCAAACCTCCCAAATTGGTGGCCAGTAGAAAAAATGTACAGTATTAGCTAGAAAACCACCTTTATGGACAACTAAGACTAACATTAGAGTTATGCATTTGGCTCTACCAAGTAGGGATGGCATCACATCTATGGAGGTTTCTTCAAATGAGACATTGATCATTCACAGTTCCAGGAACCCCAAGCAACCTCTGAAAAATGAAAGTCTGCTTTCCTTTCCAAAGAGGAACCTCAGGCAAATCGATTGGACTGTTCTGTACAGATAAAAGAAAGGGCAGACAGAAGAAGTGCAGAAAAAGTGCACTCACCATGGTGTCTCTCTGGTACAGAAGAACATTAGGTTTTCTTATTAAATGGTATTATTAATACCCAAGAGCTGGAAGATAATGACCAGTTTACGGGGCAGTGACTTGTAACCCCTGACAAAAGAACAAGTAGAGTTTTATAAGAGAAGAATAACAATCCTTTATATGTCAGCTCACACACTTATAAAAGCTAAAAAACTGAATATTCTAGATAATATTTCTAGCACAAAGCTTGTCTTTAATCCCTCTTCTTTAAATGACATCCTGTCTTCCAATTAGAAGTAGTTCTCTAGCTGGCACCATGTTTACCATTAAACACTTCAGCCCGTCTTTGTTGTGTAGCTCATTGAAGGACCATTCTGGTTCCACCCTAAAATCTTGAGAATAACCATTATTTTCAAGGCCTACATTATGCAGAGAAGTTCTACAAATTTCCCATTCTAGACATCAAGGTCGCAGCGTGACCAGACGCCCCAAATCAGTCAGATTATTGAGGAAGCCAACAAAGGTTTTTTCCAAGCAGCTTGTCTGAACTTTGGCCTCTCGGAAGGTCAAAGGTCTGGTTCAAGTTTCTTCAAAGTTGTCTGTCTCCGGGGAAACACTGTAGACACGCATAATGAATATGTATTTTGTCTACTCGGCCTCTTCAACTTGCCTTTATTGTTTGGAGAGGCACAAATGTACCATTACACGATCACTTGTTTTATTCTAGTAAACATATTAATCTCCTTTTTTCCTTTAGATAACGATTTTTATTTATTTATTTTTCATTCTTTATGTAGAAACCACGTTAAGAATGCAGATGCACTTGCAAGCTTGACAAGACACATCGAAAGGACAAAAATAAATAATACAAACGGATAGGATAACACAGAATTGGATCTGAAGAAATGGATCTAAATGTAATGAAACATGGGAAATATATAGTGTACTACAGTATATCAAGTTTTAAGCCTTCAAAGTTATTGGGCAATAATAAAATATATGGTTGAAGATCAATAGATTAGGTTGTGTTTTTATGTGACATGGTGGCAAGTATTGCAACCAGTGTGGTTGCAAGGAGGGTGCAGAACACAAGGGCGATGGAGGAGCTTTTGGATAGTAGCAAAGTGGGGGGAGTAAGAAGGAGGTGGCAAGTAATGAGCAGGGAATGTCCATAGAAGTGGCTTTCATTAGGAGCTTAACCCATGCAATCCACCAAGGGATGCAAAATAATAATGTTAGTTCTACATCTAATATGGCTTTCTCACTTGGTGGGATTTTGGACATGACTAGAATATGAGAGGGCAGCCCCAAAGAGGGAGGTTCATTACGAATTAAGTAATAGGTTTCTTGAGTTCATTGGATCATTTTTTTTTCAAGTTCTTCAACCCTGGAGAAGAGAGACTATCGTGGGAGAAATTGGGTGGTCCAGCAAATTTGATATGGACTGTCCAGGGCTTTTTCACTTGTTGGGATTTTGGACATGACTAGAATATGAGAGGGAAGCCCCAAGGAGGGAGGTTCATTACGAATTAAGTAATAGGTTTGTTGAGTCCAATGGATAATTTTTTTTTCAAGTTCTTCAACCCTGGAGAAGAGAGACTATAGTAGGAGAAATTGGGTGGTCCAGCAAATTTGAAATGGACTGTCCAGGGATCATTATATTGACCACCAATGTAAGAAGCCATTTTCCCACTTGCCACGTAAGCTCCAAGGTAAAGGAGTCCTTCCAATACTGGGGATTTATTAAAGCTCTCCAAGACTGGAGAAGATAAACTATCATGAAAGATCATGGATGATCCAGCAAAACTGGAATAGATCTAAATCAGAATTAACAGTTTTTGCCAACTAATATCAATTATTATTTAGGAAATATATTCCAGGTTTAATGGATGACTAGGTTCTTCTATGATAGTTTATTTTCTCTGGAAGCTGGAGAGCTTTAGTAAATGAAGTCCATTGAAAGAAAGTTCATTGATGGAAAGTTTTCTTTTCACATGAAGTTTCTTAGAGTGTGGAGTTTACAGAATTACTTTCCAGATGTATAAATATTCTCCAAACTCCTAATTTTATTTTTACATCATTTCCTTAATTATTATTACATTTTTAATTAAAACAACTAATGCGAACGATTAAAAGTTACCGAACGAAAAATTTTTTGGACATCTAAACATAATTTTGGTCCTATTAAAATCGACGATTTCATGTTTGCCCGCAATGATCACCGGGAGGGTTATTTCGTTTTAGGGCTATTACTTGTATAGGCGGGTATGGATTTTTACCAAGTCACCATGACGGGTGCCCACTAACACTTCTTGGTGAAAAATCTTCCACGTTCATGTGTTTCACTAGCAGTATTTGGCTCCCCACCAGGCAATTTCAGGGAATTTCAGATTTGCTGCTTTTTAAGTGGACACCAAAGTGTATGCCAATCATTGATTATGGTACCCCATCTTACAAGTCAGTAGCTGTAAACATATATGGACTTTTTTTATTAGTTCCATTGAGTTGGCAGTTTCTTTTAAGTAGAAATAAACCCACAATACCTACCTAGTCTCTTTCTGGTGCCACCATCTTCCTCTTTAGTTTTCTTCAGCCATCCTGATTGGCACAGCCCTTTTCTCCACCACTCTCCTGGTCTATATTGAGTCAAGTGTAACGGTTTAAAAAGCAAAGCAATGAAAGCTGGAATTGCATAATGAGGAATTTTTTTTCTTCTTTGCTTATACTTGCATGGATAAAACCTTTTGAAGAAAAATGACCTTACTAGGTTTCTGGCATTACATGGACACCATTGGGTTTCTTTTACATTATTACAGTAGAATCTCGGTTATCCGGCAACCACTGGGAATGGCTGATTCCGGACAAGTGTAGTTTCCGGTTAATCCTGAAACTAAGGTTTCTCAGCCATTCAGCACTAGACTTGAATGGGGATACTTGTGCCCCATTAACCTCTAGTGCTGAATGGCTGAGAATAGGATGACCCTGATGACGCTTGAGCCGTTACCTTTTCTCAGCCAATCAAATGTTGGAGCAATCTGTGGAGCTCGGCTCTCCTGATTGCTCCCGCAGCCCTAGCAGATCTGTGGTATGTGTTCTTGGATGCCCAACAAATGCCACAGCTCGGCTAGGGCTGCAGGAGCAATCAAGAAAGCGGAGCTGTTGGGTGCTGGTTGTCTGGGTTTTCCTGGTTATCTGAGTTCTGGATAACCAAGGTTCTACTGTATTTATTTTTTTAATATATTATGATATAAAAATTATAATATAATAAAAAATTAACATTTACTTATACGAACTTTCATGAAATACTAACAATTTCTTGAATCATTATAAAAAATATATATATAATAAAAGCACGAAATAGACAGTAGGACATGCCCAAGTCTTGAAATTTTCCAATACGCTGTCCTGGGACCTGATAGTAAAAGTGCATTTGAGCACCTTTAAATAGGAATTGAGAGCTTGGTGGGAACAAGCTGAAGTCTATTACGAGAAATGTAACTCCCTACAGTAAACCTTACACTGTATGTGTTTTTATGTTTTTTTTTTAAGTTTAGAAGAATTGACCTCCGGAAGCAGACATGCTGCTGAGATGAGGCAGGACTGAAGTCAGGGAGAAAAGGTTGGATAAAAGGCTTTTGTGATACGAATCTCTGTCTCTACTGCCCTTAGCAGAAAGGCTTAAATATCTCCTCCGTGGACAAACAGATCAATACAAGCTTTTTAACATCTACAATGAGAGCTCATTAATGCTCTCTCCGTGTCCTCTCTGTGCTTTGGTGACCTGGTGGGAGCTCAGGAAAGTGAACTACAGCAAGATAATTATCAGAGGAACAACTACTTCATAGCATCTCCTCCTGGCATGTCAATTGTTTTTCTAATTATTCCAGACAGAAGTAAGTGAAAGAGCAAACTAATTGAAAAGGCATTATGATTTATCTGAGATGGGGGGGTGGGGTGGGAAATGGGCCTTTAGGTGAGGTTAGGTGCCATCATTAGGTGTGCTTGGCCTTTTAAATGGCACAAAGAGCAAGGAAAGGATGCCAGGATTGATTGTGATAATTTATGAATAGGACGACTTATTGGCCTATAGATTGATGGAAAGAGGAGCTACATTTGAAGTGGCTGCCAGATCCTTAAAATGGCCCTATTGCATCATTCAAAAGCAGCAACAATGACATAATATATTTTAATATATGACATATAATTAATAATAATTAATTTTATTATAATATTATTATTATATTATTAA
>NC_092869.1:39947114-39987849 GCF_032062135.1 Pyxicephalus adspersus
GAGTAGTAGTCAGTAGTCACAGTAGGGTTCATATTCTTTTTTATTTTTTTAGTATTTTTTTTAACATAATGTTATGCAAAGCATATTGAATGTGACACTTTCATCTTTACCCCTAAAGAAAGCTACAGCCTTAGACCCCTTTCATAGTCATCTACTACAGTTCAATGAAACCCTAAAGTTTGATCAGATGTTGTTAGTGAGCTCCTGAAGCAATTATCAATTTCTGTCTATTAGTAACTGCAAAAAACAATGATCCATTAAGTTGTCTGTATTCTGTACTCTGACCATCAATGTAAGGGACTGCTACATCATTTAAGGTAGGTTCTTCTCACACTGGCCACCAATGTAAGGGGGTTACTCTCACACTGGCCACCAATGTAAGTTTTTTTTTTGCAAAATGGCCACCAACGTAGGCGATCCTTATACTGACCACCAATGCAAGGGGGTTATTCTCACACTGGCCACAAATGCCAGGGGCCATTATACTGACCTCCAATGTAAGAATACCCTTTTTCGGAAAAGCTCCAAAGTAAATCAGTACTTCCATCACTGGGCCTGATTTATTAAAGTTCTCCAAGAAATGGATAATTTGCCAACTAATAGCAAATGATTTTTAAGGAAATCCATGCTAGGTTTGATGGATTACCCAGGTTCTCCATTGATAGTCTATCTGCTACAGTCTTGGGGAGCCCCGTATCATTCATGTAACCAACCACCACACTGACCTGCAATGTAAGGGATTTCTAATCTGGCCACCAATGTAAGGGACCATTAAACTGACCTACTGACCTTCAACTGACCTACATTTTATGAAGGTACTTTTCCACTGACAATTGCACTACCACCAATGTAAGGGAACTCTACAAGGACCACAAATGTAAGAGAGTCATTGCACCATTTGTCATCAATATACGGCTCCTCTTTACTGGAAGCCAAGGTTAAAAGCCACTTTTCCACGGACCTCTAATGTAAAAGGGTCCTTCAGCCACTACCAACAATGTAAGGAACCTCTTCACTGACGACCTGACTACCAATGTAAGAGGGTCATTCTACCATTGGTCATCAATGTAATGGGCCCTCTATACTGGCTACTAATGTTGAAAGTCCTTTTACCACTGACCTCTAACGTAAAAGGGTCTTTTGGCTGCTAAAATCAATTACAGAGAGTCATGTTACCATTGGTCATCATTGTGGGGGTCCCCTTTACTGGCTACCAATGTTGAAAGTCACTTTACCACTGACCTCTGATGTAAAATGGTCCCCCGGCCACTAAAACCAATGTAAGAGGGTCATTTTAAGATTGGTGATCAAGGTAAGGGCCCCATGTACTGGCTACTAATATTGAAACTCCCTTACCACTGACCTCTGATGTAAAATGGTCCCCCGGCCTCTAAAACCAATGTAAGAGGGTCATTTTACCATTGGTCATCAATGTAAGGGTCCGTAGCTACTAGTGTTGAACATCACTTTACCACTGACTTTTAATGTAAAAGGGTTCTTTGGCTTCTACCACCAATGTAGGAGAGTCATTCTACTATTGGTCTTCATTGTAAGGGCCTTCTATACTGGTTACCAGTGTTGAAAGCCACTTTTTCACGGGCTTCTAATATGCAGAAAAACTTCATGGACCCCAATGTAAGAAACAACCATCAATGTAGGCAGACACCTTCTCAATGTCCACCATTGAGTCCTCCTCTTACTGACTATCCGTGTAAGGGGACATTACAAATTTCTTTGTTTGTTTTTCCCTTCCAGACATTTTTAGAATTCAATTCCCGATTATTATCGAAATTCATTTTCTCATATAGAGCAGAATAATGTTAAAAAAGTATCTGCTGAGTGTCAGATTCATGAAGTTCCCACATTATCCTTTCTTTCATGTATTATTATATCTGTAATTTAACAAATCACGCTATTGTACTGTAGACTGTAGATATTACAATTTAGCAGGAGTTTCTTGAGACATAAAAATAATTTCAAGGGTCCCTCTGTGTTGGAAAGGTTGAGAAATATTTCTCTAGCAATTTTGGTTATATTCCAATTGGAAACATTTCATACCGGGCTGTAGAGCTGCTTGTCGAAAGCTTTGGGTTTCTGGCTTTGCCGATTTCCTCCACTGATGAACCCCACCTACTTTGTATCTGATATCTATAGTTATTTGTATTATTATTTTTTTGTATTGCTTTCATGTTGTTATTTTTCTGTATCGTCTCACAATATCAATTTTCCCAGAAGATCAGTCTCTCCCCTTAAATTCCTAGACAGCAGGCAAACCTCTTATTACTCGTATTCGGCTTATAACTCCTTGTAATAATATCACAACGCTCAAGAAAGATATAAAAATGGAGAGTGATAATCTATAAAGTATAGCCACTGTGGACCACTGTTTCCTAAACAAAAAGCCGTCCTTCATACCCTGAATATCGCAGATTTTCATCACTTGCAGACGCTCAGATCAGTGAAGCAGAAAATTGTTTCTAATGAACAAAGGCAACAACAAGGATCCTGAATACCAAATGTTAACTTCTTTCAGAGGAGTATAATTTTTTATGCAAATACTGGGAAATATATGAAGCTGGAAATATGCAACTCATTGTTCGTAGTGGAGAAGTGGGGAAGACCTTATGATGATTATTCAATGACAGAGGAGGAAGAGGACATTAATTGTTACATTGTAGCACGATGGAAAAGGTTATCGGTCTATATGTGGCTTGAAATGGAGCCATGTTTGTCATGAGCTGAACCATGAAAATTAAAAACTTATTTTTGGTAATTTATTGATTTTGAGCCAATGTTGTAAGGTTTTTCCTAATGTTATTTTTTATTTGATTTTTCCTATATGTTTGGCATTTTGCATTTTTAATGTGAACATGATAATATCTGTGACTGGCCGTGGTTGCACATGGATGTTGAGTTCCTATAGTTGTTCTCCTTCACCATCTATAGGCAATTTCTGGCATTTATTAGCCTGCACACCTGACTCTCTTTAAGCACCTTTAAACATGTGTTGACGGGCTTCTGTTTACATCAGAACTGATTCTCTTCTAATACAAGTTTATGGGATAGCAGAAGAAGCTTCAGAAGGTCAAACTCAGACCAGGTCAAAATACTACACCCGCAATACATTCTGAATAATCTCAGGAGTGTCTTAAACCAGTAACAAAAGCATGTTGCATGTGCCCAATGAAGCCTATTGACACAGGTTCTTAAAAGGGCCTTCGTGTCTGCCTTAACGTGTCTATACTATTGCCCTGATTTATTAAACCTTTCCAGGACTGGAGAAGATTGACTATTATTGGAGAACATGGGAGATCAAGCAAACCTGAAGTCAGATCTTCAGGTTTAGAGTCCCATTTACTCCCCTTCACATAAATAGGAGAGATTGGGGCCATGAGTCTGTGGCAGAACCACTGTGGCTTACTGCTGGTCTGAATTTCTTGTAAAAGCTAGGTACATGTATAAAGAGATGTTACAGATCAACATTTCAAATACAGGGAAGAAATTTAGATACGGGTGGCCAGAGTGGCCATGGGTGGTGTGATTTCCTTTTCATGGCTTATTCTTTCATTTTCCTTAATTTTGATCACAATTTGGAGAGCTGATCATGTCTGGACTCATATTTCTGTTTTGTTTTAATTCCCAAGTATTGGTGACCCCTTATGAGTTCTTTGCCAATATATCCCTTAAAATATTTTTTATTTAATGACAATAACTCTTCCGACCCCTTTAAGCAAAGTAACTGAAGTCGGAGGTTTCTGTAACACGGGGTAATGAAGTCGAACATGAAATGAAATAACAAAATTAAAACACAGGAATGAGAAGGAGGATCAGGAACATTCTGTGTGTGAATATTAATTTCCCGGTGACTATGAGAACTGGGGAAATTTCCATAATCCTTCACTGTTCATGGAAACAAGGCATTGAGCTTCTTTCTAGAGGCACTGTCCTGTAACTGAATGGCTTAACATTTGCATTCAGGAATATGAGAAACACACAATGAACAAAATCCATGGCATGGCAACGGCTTGTAAACTCTTCCAAAATAAAAATAAAAATGTAGCGGGGTCTTGTATACCATGTGTGATCACATGACATACAAGCAGGCCAGTGTCGCGGACAAGGTAATCAAAGTAGTACGTTTAGGTCTCGGAGGGTTGCTGTTTAAACCCAAATACATAAAGCCGTTCTGATCAAAGCAGCTCAGAAAAATCCAGGTATAGCCAAACTAAAGAAATTCAAAGTCTTCGAGCTCATTTTCTTTAAATTATGTCCTTTGCCCTTATGTTGCAGAAAAAGACCCTTGCTTTCAGTGGACTCTCTGCTGAAGTCTGATCTATATCTTTGCAATCAGTTCTCATTTTCAATACTAATTGAAAAACTATAGATCTGCAGGGGGCATTGTTGACCTTTGCAGAGAGCTCACTGCTTCACAAGGAGAGGTATTTAAAAGGAAGAAGCAAGAAAATAACGGAGTGCCACTTTTACCACTAATCCTCTCCATTGTGGTCCATTGCATTCTGCACTTCAAAGTGGTGAACACTCCATGGAAAACTTCAAAAGGCAATCAGGATTGCTTCTATAAAAATAGGAAACTTGTGATCTCTGCAGCTCAAATTTTATAAATGTGATTTTAAATGTGGTTATATGTGTGTTTGTGATTTTTCTAGTAAATGACCTGTTTGTTATAATAATAAATATGCCCTCAGAGTCCTTATGGTACACCTTGCAGGCTGGGGACAAGATTTTCTACTAAGACTGTGGCTGCTTTCTGCATAAAATCAATAGTAGGACTCAGAACACCTTGGATTTCCATGAATATATATATATATATATATATATATATATATATATATATATAGTTTACCTTAGCCAAATGGCGAAACGCGTCAGTAACCAAGATTCATTTTTCTGTTCTCCTAGTTCTTCTAACAAGCGGAAAGATATGTAATGTTTTGAATTTAACAGTTTACCTAGTAATAGAATTTGTTTAACTTCAAATATCTTGCCCTATTGTGTGTTCCCTCCGGGAATGGTACTTCTATCAATATTAAGGCAGGGAACCCCATTCTGGATCTTTTTCTCAATTTCTATATATATATATTTCTTTTTATAATTCATACCAGCACTGTATATTCACAGGCATTTTCTATCCTAAGGTGACAACACCTTTTTGATTATTGGTTCTGCTTTAGAGTAGACACCAACTCCTGCACTCTCCTGACCTGCAATGCAATGCACAGTAAATTCTACTGTAGGCATTACAGCAAAACTATAAGCTGCTGCAGCACCCATACGGCAGTACCCGGCAAAAAGTCTACAGCAGGTACACAGTGTATGGAGACAAAATGCAAAAAGTAAAACTGTATGTATTTAGCAAAAATATAATATTGTCAGATTTGCATATTTGCTTTTGGTTAGTGAAGTAGAGAAGCCCAAAAATCAGGCTATGCAACTATCAGCCAGTTGAATAACCAATAAGGACATACCATAAATTCCTGACAAAGTACAATGAATAATTATAGTGAATTTTTTTTTTTTTTTGGTATTATTTGCAATTGGGGAGATTCTTTACTTCTTGTTGTGACACAACAGGAAGCAAATGGAGATCCTTACAAAGTGAAGGAAACTCTTTTCCAAGGCTAGATTGATAATTTTGTTGATGTGCTTTCCAATGAAATCAATTAAACCATGAAAGAGTACATCAAACGTAGTGCATATTGTATATTCCATCAAGCTAAAGTACAATGGTGTGAATTATACCCAAAATAGTCTATAGATGTAAAGAAGTGAAACTCAAAACAAGGCACCTAGATCTTTGGTCCCAGACAAAATATAAAGTATAAAAATATACGAAAGAAAACCAGACTGATATATATTTTTGTAAACATTTTATACATTACCAGTTTATTATAATAATAAATCAAAGGAACACAAACGTTTCAGAGGCCCAATAAATCCTTCATCAGGGACTGACAGTAATAATGACTATGATAACTTGGGTAAAAACTGAGAACGGCTCAAACATTTTGACAAATGT
Source organism: Pyxicephalus adspersus (assembly GCF_032062135.1). Taxonomy (NCBI): domain Eukaryota; kingdom Metazoa; phylum Chordata; class Amphibia; order Anura; family Pyxicephalidae; genus Pyxicephalus; species Pyxicephalus adspersus. Next base: position 39,953,152 of record NC_092869.1, read on the forward strand.
AGCAACAAGAATACATGCATTGGAGATCTCTTTTCCAGTGGCAATTCAAATTTTTGAATTTTCTCCCAGTTTTAGTCCAGTTGATGGTCCCCAATATAAAAAGAATGTGAATCCCCAAAATAGAGGCACATATTACCCTAACAAGTGTTCTAACCCTTCCCCTTATAATAAAGGCTTTTGATGCACTTTTACCACGGCACAGGTATTCTCATTTCTAATTAGGTTTCAGGTTATAAATAGCACAATGAATCTCAAACCATTTTTGGAAGCCAATGAAATGAAATGCGCCAGCACTAAGGGTTTGGTGGAGGATTAGACGAGCTGGGCTGTTTCTCCTCACTTGAGCGATTCCCCGTTACTCTAAGAGGGACGGCTTATTTATCAGATCTGTTTCCTTACTGATACAGCCTAATTATCCAGATAAGTGATCAGAGTTGGGAACTCGGTTGATAATGTAAAATGTGTCACGTAAAATGGTCTCTTTATCTTTTTATTCAGGAAAATAAATAAAATAAGGCCGGAGGAAGGGATGGCGTTTACCATGAAAGTGCTTTTTTCTTCAATTAGTTTTACACCTTTGCTCTTCTCCTAGATAATGCAAAATGCTGCAAAGAAACTAGAAACCAAAAATTGTGGAACTAAAAACAGTGGGAGTCAATTTATTTTATATATAGAGAATCAGAAGCAAAACCGTGAGGGTAAATGTATGTAAACCCTAATAATAAAATCTCATTTAATCTTTATATGGTCATTAATATTTTAATGTCATTTTCAGTATTTTTTTTTGCAAAAATATTGCTTGGTGGACAGGAATTTCTCTTTATAGGGTGACAACCCTGTGTGCCTACCACTTATTTGTGCTCCTGCGTTGTCACATGTGCATTCAAATGCAGACTACTAATTTTCAACGTGTATTACACATCCATGGTCCTCTGTCTCACTATTAAGAAACTGTGTTACAATAAGGCTTGATTTTTACAGTGTCCATTGTGTAGGTACACAGCAGGCAGTACTCACATTGGCTGGTGGTTGTCAGAAGCATTTCAACCCATGAATAGTATCAGCCAATAGGATGATGCCTGCTATGTACCTTAACAACAAATATATGATTTATTAAGTTCTAAAAGAAGCTTCTCCTCCACAGTTACATCCTACAAATCATCAAAAATATATCTTTCTGCTAACAAAAGTACACCAGCTATCTATGAGTATCCACTTGGACTCACATTCACTCCTTCCATTTGTTATCCATCCTACTAATTAATATTTTTTCAATGTTAAATTCAAGTTTCTCTGAATCCCCTGAGGAAGCCAAATGATGAAACGCGGCGGGAGAAAGAGACAATTGTCATGAGTTGTGAGACCACTTTATTTGACCACTGTATAGTGACTGTATCAAGCTGATTATATTACATTATTCTTTTATGACAATACTGAGCTTAGTTAGCTGTCTTTCCCTCTGTCTTTTTTTATTGTTCTACAAGAACCACATTCTGCATGACTTATTATCTCAGCAGTTGTTTCCTGGTTGTCAACTTTACTGCTTTATATACTGTGACCATGAGAAGAAGACAAATCCTGGTATGAAAAAACCAAGCAGACATGAAAATGTCAATGTTTTATTAAAAATCAAATAAGTATAGCTGTTAGATCATGTATGTAAGGCATGTGTCCTCTTGTATTCCATTATATTGGACGATTACAAAGCATTATGGGGTCTATTTATAAAGCAGCTAATCTGGGATCCACTGAAACATTCTCTGGTGGAGAAACTACCAGATCAATGTGTTTCAATTGCAGTAAGTGATTCTCCACCAGGGAATGTTTCAGTGAATATCATATTCAATGCCTTTTAAATAGACCCCCATGAGTTCATTCTGATCTAAATAGTTTTTTATTTTCTTTGTTACAACGTATTCAACAACCTGAAACAACCAATCAGATATCACCCTGCTGCTGGCCAGTGATCACCTAGACAATACATTCTGATTGGTTGTTAAAACTTCAATAATTTTCTATATTTCTCTGTTTAATAAACCCAAATGCATTCATTACTCATAATATCATTTATTTTTTGTTGTAATAGAGATGAAATATGGGTGCTGAAAATAGCGAGGGAGCTGGCTTGGTGTCATCCTGGCTCCGTCCTCCAAACTCAGGATCTGGATGAAGCTTCTGAGCTTACAGATGGCAGAGGTGAGAATTATCAACCAACTCTGATGGAACAAGGGAAGGCCTAAGAGCCAAATTATATGAATCCACTGACAGCGCCTGATGTCTCTCTTGGCAGCCCAAAAATCCATTCCTTTTCCTTTAGTGGAAGGGATTTTTTTCTATCAATTTGGGTTTAAAGTGAACCTCTGTTTTGCCCCTACAAATTACATCTTCATAAACTCACCCTGCAATTAGGAGCTTACACAGGGCAGAGGATTTTCTATCTACCCCAATGTGACTTTACTGGGTGCATCAACAGCCAATTATAATGTACCACTAATGTCACATGAGAATAAAGCGTATGAGTCACATGTTACCCCATACCTAGAAGTACCGGGTATATGTCTTCCTTCTAAGCAGTTGAATGGGGTATCGCTGGAGTATGTGCTCCTTGGGTGAGCCATCATAAAGTGAACCTGTTCCTTTGTCCTTATTTTTTCAGGGTAGTGTTGGATAAATGTTTCATTGGGTTATTATTATGTATTTGTTGTAAATGTTTTCTAGATGGGAACCCTATGGATACTGCAACATTTGCCCATTAGATGCCTATGTATTAATACAACTTCCCAGTTGCCACCCACACATTGGCCCTGATTTATTAAAGCTCTAGGACTCTTATAGGTGAATCTGGGTAATCTAGCAACCCTGTAATGGGCTGATTCAGGATTCAAATATTAGAAAATTATTGTTAAGAAATCCATTCCAGGTTTGTTGAACCACTCCCCCCTAATGATGGCTTATCTTCTGAAGTCTGCGTTTTCATAAATCTGGCCCGTTGTAGCAATTGGCTATTTGTTGGCTGTGTATAATAACGGTTGCCAATTTGTTGCCATAAACTATAAGCATTACCTATTTGTTGCCACATTTTAATGATTGCCCATTTGTTGGAGTTGTGTTGCAATAATTATCTATTTCATGCTCACACATTGTAATGACTGCTTATTTGATGCTGCATTGATTGCGTATTTGTTGGCCATATATTGTGACACTTGCCCCTTAGTTGCCCATGCATTGACATGATTGGCTACATATTGTAGACCCTGTATTGCTTGTTCGGGGGTTCGGGGGAGAAGTGATTAAAAAGGGAACTAAAGCAGTAATATTTTCTATCTGGTGAGTACCATAGTTTTGATTTCTTGCAGAAAGAATATTGAGCTCTGTAGATAGATGAGTCTTGCAGCTAACATACATATTCACACATACTCATGTACTATTGGTATTGTGTTTAAAGTGTATACACAGCCAAGAGTATTTTAAGATTTTGGATAGGTAACCCCCCTATTTTTTCTCTATTTGTGATATCAAATTGAGCAGATATTCCATCGCTTCTTATCCCCCCCTAAAAAAACTCAATCCCACCTAAGCAAAATAAAATATTTTTAGATAACTGTCATCAAATAGGGACCTGCTTCCAAAAGTCCCCTTTCCTCTCCGGTTGCACTTTCTGTACCCAATGAACAGTGGTCAGTAGGACAAATTGAAAGGGTGAATGTCACAGGGGACCCCCAATAAGAGGCTTCCACACTCTATCAAAAAGTACAAATAAAATGTTTTGGCTTTACATAAGCAACACTTTCAACGTAGGTACACACAAGTAATATTTCCAACTGTAATTTATATATATATATATATATATATATATATATATATCAATTAATAAATTTGATTGGAGGAAACTCTTTTAGTTGGATTCATTTCTTCATATTCAATCTCTACATACGGTACAGCAGAACCCAATATTTTTTATCAAACACAATGGCACTCGCACCATACACGAGCTGTGTTAAAATATGTTGCATAATTAAACATTGATACAGTTAGGTTTCTGGCACGGAGCTCAGCGTAAAGCGGCAGAATTGGCCGCAGCAAACGTAAAATAAATAAATAAAAAGGGGGACGTTTTTCAAATTTTGAATAAATCCACACACTCTATCCTGAGAGTATAATGGGACTTGGCATTCAGGCACAGAAAATACAGAGAGAAGGCAGTAAATAGTGATTTAGCACACTGAGTGGTGTGCTGAGCATGCAGTAATCAGCTTGTGAGTACAGTTCCCTGCTCGGAGATGATAAAGAATTCTTCCTTTACAAAATAAGCTCACTTACGGCTTCTGTAGGTGTAATGGAACTCAGCGGGGTACCGTACCGAAGCCTGGGTACTTACAGCACAAACAAAGTCAAGCAATTGATTTGAAAGTATTTTAGTGACTGACAGTTGTATTATTCTCCCTGTCTGTACAATGTAAGCCTAAATGTTCTAAGTCAGAACTTTGGCAACCTTTGCGGCTTTTGGGGAACAAGAAGTCCCATTTAAAGAATGTTGCAAAGCCCTGTTTGGACCTAAATTGGCCACATGATATAACCTTGGGAAAAACAGTAATAGTTTCTTAAACCAAAAGGAATAATAAATATATACACAACTCACAAAAAATATATTCAAAATATATTTAAACCAAAAGAAATAAAAAATATATACACAACTCACAAATAATATATACACAATACACAACTCGTATTTAAAAAAGTCATGCACAAAGAATATGTTCAAGGAGTCAAAAACTACGAGAACCAAAGACTGAAGATGATTGGAGGGTATGAGTTACTGCACATTGTGCATGGTCACTGGATTTCCAATGCCATATGGAATGTTGAGAAACCAAGCCTTTGGGAAGAAATACAAAAATTAGACCTGTGTGTGGGCTGTTTTCTCTTTCAGCAGAGGTAAATGAATCAATTACACGAATGGAGATTCCACCAGGATTGGGGAGATCTATAGCTACTAAAAAATCCCCAGACCAGCTAGGTAAAGAACTCCCTCACAGCTTCTTCTCTCTTTGAACCTTCTACTCTTTATATCAGTGGAGAAGCAGCATTGTCACCCTTACCTGCCCTCATGATCCAGACTAAGAATATTCAGCTTTTCCATCATTAACCTCCTAGGCGGTTCATTTCTGTCTGGATTTATATGTCTAAAAGCGGTATATTGTCTTTCATTAAAATTTATTGTAGGCCTGTAATTCTTAGACATAACTCACCCAAACATGTCCAATATTTAATAAATGTTATAAATTTATTAATAAACTTTAAATAAAAAAACACAAAAATCTGTTAAAACAAGGGTGCATAAACAAATCAAAACTACTGAAACCTGTAACATAACTGTACAGTAGCATATATATGTATATATATATTTATATATATAAATATATATAATTATTATTTTGCATTGGATTCAGTACAGTTATTTTGTATTGAATCCAATACAAAATATTTTTAAATTCCTGCACGCACCTACGCAATCACCAATATCACCAGGAGCTATCGGGGAACGTCAGCGCACTCACCAGGAGACAGATCAGATAAAGAGGACGCGTCCCGAAGATGGGATCCAACCAGCAGGACATCCTGGTGGGACCAGGTAAGTATTTATTTTTTATTTATTTAGCTACCCCAAGTGCGGCTCGGGTTTTTTTTTTTTTTTACCCCGAGACATCCGGGTTACCGCTCAGAAGGTTAATACAACAGTAGAAGGAGATGTGAAGTTTGCAGAAGATATCATTTTCACTATATTACATTTTTGATTTTGGGTTTATATATACTTTACATTTGGTCATCCGCAATGACCTCATGAGTTCAAAGTTTATCCCTTAGGACCACAGCCGTACAGTTGTGTACAACCTTCCATTGCTATGCATTTATGTTTCTGATAAGTGGTAAAACATGCATAAGGATATGTGTAAAATGCTTTCCTAAATTGTGAAAATAACTTATATGTACACCACCTTTACACCTTATAAATTAGAGGTGCCAGGCCTGGAAGGAGTTATCAGGCTCACCTTTATCTCACTCTCGTGTGTTGCACCTCTCAGTATTACTACTCTTCCTACCTGCAAACAGTAACAGTGAGGGAATTTGTCAAACTGTGACACAGAGAGTGATTCACCACCCAGGGCTATCTGATCAGCATCTGGCATTTTGGTGCTGCCTGCTCAATCGCATGGATCCTTTTTACACTTAGACTTCCAAATCTCACGCCTGTTAATTTGATGACACTCTTAATTGTAAAACGGCTCCCTGGTGGGGTCTGTTTTTTTCCCCTCTGTAAAAGTCACATTTTGCTATGGCATTTACTTTTTCCTCTGCGTCTAAAACATAGGCTGTCACTTGGTTGATTTGGTTTATTAACCGGTTTTGCACACACATGTGGCAGTTGTTTACTTTTCAAAAGCTGTCTGGTTTCGCTGGCTACCCACATAGATTTTAGGAGTAGATATTATCTGGGTCGTATTAAAAAAAGACTGATGAGTCTTTTGGACCTATATTCTGATCCTTTCGATCAGCATAATTAAATTAATAGAAAATGTACAATTAAAAGCCCAACTCCGGCAGAACAGAATAACTGCACCAAAATGTATCTAGGCCATTCAGGACGATTTAGGAATGAACCTCTGATGCAGCCATAATTGTGGAGTGCTGCTTCAAGAAATATAATGTAGGTGTAATTTTACGTCTGTTGAAATGTTCAATAGGCCACTTTAACCGTACAAATGTTGAGGTTGGAATGTATGCCATTCACCGGAATGTACGTATGTGATCGGGTCTTTACTGAAATTAGCCGCTACATTTCCACTCTTTTGTGCACACTCCTATCTTCACTAACCTCCAAGAGGATGGAGTCATTCTCCCACTGGCCACAATTGTAATTGACCTCTTCATTGACCATCAATATAAGGGGGTCCTTCTTCTACTGGCTAACAATGTAAGTGACCACTAAATTGACCACAGATGTAATGGAGTTCTTCTTCCACTGGCCACCAATGTAAGTGTCCACAACACCATGCATGAATGTAAGGAGGTCCTTCTCCCTTTGGCCACCAGTATAAGGGACCTTCACATTAAGCAACAATGTAAGACAGTATTTTCCCACTGACCACCAATCTTGATCTTATTACACAGTTAGGTTTAAAAAATACATAAGCTCATCAAGTGCACCCACAGAGAAATAAGCATATCCCAGATAAAACACTTTAGACATAGCTGATTCAGGAGAAGGAATAAAAACATAGTTTAATTTGTTCCAACAGGGGAATTTCATCCAATTGCCTCCTGATCCCGTGAGGCATTCGGGTGTTCCCTGGATCAACAGTCTCTGTTGTCTTTACTTTAAAACTTTAAAACTCAGTTATATTTTGTGCAATATTATTATTTGTTTAATTTTGTATACCATCCTTTCAGAAGGCTGAAAATGGGGTCTAGAAATCAAACGGAGAACAGATAGAAAAAACATGAACTACGAAAGAGAAAAACTGAATAATGCAATCCTGGTTTACCTTAAACTGTACAGAAAACTACAAATAAGTATGAAAATTGAGGTGCATGTAATGTAATGTAGATTTTTGTGGCTTCCCTCCACTAAAAAATAAACCTACAGAGCAAAAAAGTTAAATATTAAATTTACCTCCCTTTCGACCTCCGTGATGCAGGAGGAAGATATTATCCTCCCATCGACAGGAACCCGGAGAATGCACTCCAAATCTTGCAGGAAAATGCAGCGCTAGAAATGTCCACTCAGCAAGATTTGGGGTACACCCCAACATCATTCCAAACAGAGGATGACATTACCCTCATCTAAGCAGCATAAACCAAACTAGTGAAAAGCTACAGTCTAAGTTTTGGCCCCTTAGAATGCCCCCTTTTTAACTTCTATTCTTCTTTTATGAAAGGGGCTTTCTTGAAAAGCAGACCTTGCATTTTAGCTGCAACGTCCACTTAATAATTGTATTTAACCAGTGCAACATAACTGATTGGTTGTTATAAATTACTGTACATTGAAACTTTTATCTTTTTTTTTATTTACTAATTAAACTCCACTTTTACTCTGTGATTTTTTTTTGCAAACCTACTATAGTATTGTGTTTATAATGATAGTTTTAGGTACCTGACACATGTACGTATGTTATATAATCTTGCACTGTTATCTGTGACTTATGCATTGCCTTGCAACTGTTACTGGAGGAAAAGGTTTGGGTCTAACTGCTTCTTGGCTTAACCACAAAGACCGCAGCGAGTAAGTCTAGTATCCTTTGAAGAGATTAACTATCTGCTGAGGGGAGTGAAGACAGGATATTCACATTTTTTAAGTTCCCCTGTGAACCAAGTTTCCCTATCGCCCCGTAAGATCGGCCTGGCTGTTAAACTGAGAAGTAGGACAAACTGCTGCAAGAGCCTTAACTATTGCACAACCTGGTGAAACAGGAAATGGTTGTGTTCTCAGAAGAGACCTGTGAACAAGGCTGATGTAGCCACTACTGAGAAAAGATATCATCTTATCAGTTCCTTGCTGAAAACATGAGCTCAGCAATTTCTTCACCATAGACATCATGGCTTGGGCTTGAAGAGTACCTGTAAGCCTTATATAGGGTTCCCTAAGCAATATTCAGCCTGACTATTTACGTCTAGTACCCATGAACATTTTTTTTTCTTATTTCAAAAATGTATTTTGGTTGAACTCCGTGGCCAAATGTTCTTCAACTTAACTATACAATACTGCTTTCATCTCATCAATGGAGGAGCTGCAGTATTGTCTATTGGAATAAATGTCTTCAAAGAAGAACGATAGATTTTCAGACAAAACCCACGAGAGTTGTTTTACTGTTGCAAATGATTTGTATTTTTGTGTCCACTCCTGAGATTTAAATGGCACAGCCATGTCTGGCAGGGGTCATACAGCACAAGCACAAGCAGTCTGGTGCCAAGTTGCAATGGTGTTGTCATTGGAAGTTTCCCCATCTTTTTTTTGTTCCAAAAACAGCTGGAAGTAGTGGAGAACAAACATAAAGTTTAAAAGAGGCCTAAGATGGCTATAAAACTTGATTTGTCAAGGGTTCTAGGGTTCTAACTTTCCATTCCATTCAAATAAAAGGTTTGAGTCTAATTGTACTTGCGTAGCATCATTACCTATTTTGGCTTATCACATTTGTGTGATAATACTACAGATGGCCATTGATTTCCCAGCATTAAAACATAATGGTATTCCATACAATGTGTGAATAAGAAAAACAAGGTACAAAAAACACTTAACAACTTTCTCAGTCACATGCCTGAGGGATCAACTCCACACTTACTACTTTTGCTTTTTGGTGCCAAATTGTAACAGTTGTAGGAAATAAACTGGTTTTGTGTGTGTTAATAGAGAACTCTTATACTGGGCAAGGTAAAGGGAACCTGATAGAGACGGATAAAGGGAGAATGGCACCCAAGGCAAGAGAGTAGCTTCTCCCTCTATCCCATCAATTATGCTGTAGGCACATTGAAGTCATTCCATTTGCCTATTAAACACCAACTTCCCATATGTACATCCTTCTCTATTAAGCACAATACTCCTGATGTGGTACAGGACCATGTGGGTTGTAGTTGGATCCCCCTGGACCTTTACTTCCAAAAGTCTCCTGTCTGTTCTGAGTGCCCCGAGAGTCTAGGCATGGTAGCATGCAAGATTTGATTCTTTCTGCCAAAAACCTAGCTGCCCCCCTTGTTTTACAAACCTTCCCACTGTAGTACATGGTAATGAACCAATAGGGAAAAAGAACAAGTTGGCAAGTTTCTGAACCCCTGACTATTGTCAACATTTGTAATTCACAGATCCCTTAATTTCGAAAGGAGGGATACAGAGCACATCCAAAGTTCAGCCCTGGCACAGGTTTATTTCAATAAACCCCTCTTCCCATCCTAGTTAGTCAATATGTACCTTCGATCCTATTTCTTACATTTTTAAAATGCATTCTTGCATAACACAAGTCCATATTTATCTTAAATTAGTCCTGTTCCTATAACACATGTATTATTTTATCGTTGTTCTTATCTATGGATGAGTTTAAATGGAGTAGCCATCCATGCAAATAAACAGATACTACAGAATGCATGAACAGGCGATAGACCAAACTGGGGACAATTTTAAAGTAAAATTTTTAGGGCCTAGACATGGCTTCATAGCCACAGATGGCCACTTGGTCCTCTGGGATGGAGACCTGATGACCTGGTGAATGGGTTCCAGGTTTTGGTGGATATAGGGACTTCATGTGTAATGGAACAAGACTGACCTTCTTCCGCTGTGACTATGAAAGGGGGAAGATGGCGGGGCTACACAACCAGGACCCTAAACATGGGTCTGTAAGACAAATTAACTTTAAACACTTTTTAAAATACATGCCTGTTCCAAGTTAGTGCTTGAAAATTAATGAATTAAGCAATGGCGTCCTTGCTCCTCATCGCACTTCAGGGTTCTTTTAAGAACACATGACCCATTCTCTACTTCCTGCCTCTGCTGGAAATTAGCAGTTGGTTGCAAGGATATTCATACACAACAGAGCTACCCAGATTGCTGGCAATGGTTTAAACTAATTTCATCCAGTGAAATAAGCTTAAACCACTTTATAAATAGTCTAATTTACCTCTCAAATATGACTGGAGACATGATTTTTTTTTCCTCTCAGTGTCAAAACGCTAATAATTAACGCAGAAGGGCCTCCATGACTGCCTCGCATTTATATATTTTGACAAGAAGATATAAATCTCCCCAGAGAAGAATAATAAAAAAAATTGATGTAAAAAATTTCTTATTTAAAATTGATACTGTTAAATATTAAGGAAGTCGCTCAATTGTTGCTGTTTGAGCAGAGACGTGTCTCTTGGCACTTGGGGAGACGGCATCCTCAGTCGGTGAGTGGCTGCCTTATCGAGTTCTTTCACTTTTTTTTTTTTTTGTTTAAGTCAAGAGTAATGATATCTAGCAGGGGAAAACATCAATTAATAATTTTCTGGATCTCCTGAGGCAATTGAAAACACTGAAACTGTAATTTGCTGAGGGCGATATAAGTGGAGGGCCAACTCCTAGTGATAAATAAACAGGGGGCACCCTGCTTTATGAACGGCTAATGGGCCATAGCCACTAAATCATTAATGCCCCCCATTTTTTTTGTTAATTTATGTAAAAGAGGCAATGAGCAAACTGCGTACTAATTTAAAGATTTTCTATTCTTCTAATCCCTGACTTAATTGTCTGTCAGGAAATATATTCCTCAAATGTGACTTTTTTGCTGTGCTTAGCAACTGTGAAAAAAAAGGAATTTGGTGTACTTGGTATTGTGACAAAGGAAAAGATACTTTGGAAGATTTATTAAACTAGTTAAAGGGAACCTGTGGCAACCACTATGGGCCGAAGTTTTCTTCAATGTGGTCAAAAAGCCGTTCTTGGTTGTTGTGGCTTCATGGAGGACCTTTCATAGTTTCTGTGTGGTCCATCTCTTTTGGTTATCGTTATCTCCCTACAAACTCTTACTGGTTGTCCACTTTGGTCAAGGCATGAGGAGCAGATAAGGGCAGGCAACATACAAATCTTGAGAGCTGATTTATTCTTATCCTACTTTATCAACCCGAAGTTTAAAGATAGGTGCCAAGAGATGTCCACATCACCATTCCACCATTGGTTGCTTATGACTTGCCCTTGGGTGACAATCCCCACTCACTGCACAGTAGCGATAGAGAAGCAGGGTTGCCACTGTAGGACAGTGAATGTGAGATCTACTGAACATCCACTCTTCTCCTTCTTTCGACATCATGGTGGGAAGATGTTCTGAATTCCTACATGGGAAAACGGGCTTATAGCACATCTTGGGGTTTCAGTGCCACCCAGACAGTGTGCGTGGGAACTTGGCAGAAGCAACAAGAACTTTTCTTCTCTTACATCCATATGCTTCTAGAGTTGAATATATATGACTAGGAACTCCAGATATTGGGAACATGTGAGTTTTTCCCCTTCCTTTCCTATAATAGAGCTGGTCCTTGGCCTTTGATCTCCAGGCATCAGCCATCACTTATTTAGAACAAGAGCCTTTAGCCCTGGTAAACCTCATCTGGGATTGACTTGAAGCTCACAAAGCGTTCCCAGCAGTAGAAGGAATGCAAGCATGGTAAAGAGAAGGTAATTATAAAACATTGCATGGTTTAGCTTTAAAGTGAACCTGTTGCTACTTTCAGCATGGACAAAGAACATAATTTAAATAAATGTTCTGAGTTTTTATTAAATAATACTTCTTTCAGTTTTTCCAAGATACAATTTTTACTCATGTCTGGCTGCTCTCTGGGAAATCTTTATCTCTGGAAAAGGCCAGAGGCATGTTCTTTTATCTGTAAAGATATAAATATTCTCCTGATATTCCTTTAGTTCATAAGCAGACCATATATATAAATATTGTACCAGTGAGGGATTTTCTCCTTATCTCTCCCTTTTCTATGTGGCCAATAGTTAGTATCCAGCAAAAATGATCACTTGTAAGGAGATGTAAAAGGATGTAAGGAGATGTAAAAACTAGGGATAGGAAAAGTGATTTGGGGGAAATTGATTTTGCAACCTAATTACTGTACCAATTTCACCGCAGGAAAGTGAAAAGTCTGAGTTTAATTTATTAAATTGCCTAAAGTGTATGAAAAAGCAACATTTTAAAGAATGACTGTGAGGTTTGTTATCCGTTTGGTCTATTTGCCAGGGTAATTCACCTACTAAGAGCAAATGGTAATAGTCAATCTTCCATTGAGGACGTTCTCCTAGATTCACTCTTACTTCTTTTGCAAAGTACCCAAAGTGGCAATGTTGGGCTGAAGTGCACCCCCTTCACAGTAGCAGCTACTTATCTAATACGTGTTCCCTTGCTGGTCTTGCCTTCAACATGGTTGGCAGTAAAACCCAGTGATCCTGGTATGTGACTTTCTCCAATTTGACACTACTTGGGTCTAGCTGCCAACCCCTAGGGGGCTGATCATTGTCACCACTCCTCTAGGCTTTGGATACCATCCAACCAATGGTTGTAGAAACTGCAACTGAGCTTTATTAAGAGTGACAAGTTGACCGTGTTTCTTTACATGGACTCATCCATAAATTCACGCATATATAAATAATTGTAAGGATAGCAGACCTTAGACTCCATCCATTATCAGAGTTTTCTAAAAGAAAATTTAGGAAAATCAGATTGAATCAGATAGAAAGGTTAACTATGTCGTATTTCTGTAACCTATGGACAGTTTTAGAGCATGGGTTTTGTCCAACACACATAAAGATGAGACTGTTAGTGACCACTAGATAATCTGATGAACCTTATCCCAATCGGGACCATGGCACAAAGCTAAAATGACCACAATTTCTAATTCAACGTGGTTCCATGCACAAAGACATGTTGCAATGCAGTGCATGGTAGCACTTGTGTGGTATTATGAATGAGAACCTTTTTTTTTAAAAAAAATACACCCTTTTACAAAAATAAATGTTGCTGTTCCATCCACTTACCTTCAGTAAATCTTCATGTGCTGGATGGATCAGGATTTAATCCTGCTCGACAGTTTTGGTCCTGTGACAAGCTTCGGGGTCTGGAATCCGAAAAGCCCATTAAAATGTGTATCAGTTTCACATTTGGGTCCAATTAGTCATTTGGACTGAAATGAAACATGTTTTTTTTTTCATTTTGTTTACTGGAAACACTGTCCTATGGTTTCATGTCCACGTAGGTCTTTGAGAAGTCATGAATTCAGGGTTAGCTGGCAATAAAAAACTATTTTAATGACAGTGGATGACTGGGAGATGCCACAACACACATGGAAATTGTCTGCCAAAAGCAAATGTGTTTGTATTAAATCTAACAAATTAAATATGTGTAAGAGTGGCGTTCATTCACATACTTGTATGTTTATTCTTTGCTGGATGTAGTCTGTCAGTCGGCTTAAGTGTTGTTGAAGCTTTTTGGCCATTTCTCATTAACATGTTTAAGAGAACCTGTCATCTCACTGGAGGCTTTAAAGCCCATGACAAACCAATGACTGGAATTTTATGTAAGTTTTAATATGTCACTATAATTGAAAAAGACGTTTTTCAATATTTTTAAAATCTGCAGCTTTCATTAAATAGATCCTGCCTTTTAAGGGAGCTGTGCAACTAATAATCATGGGGTTTTCCAGCAAAATTTTGGATGGGACCTCTGGATGGGCCATAGAGGTTGACTTTGACTGCCAAGAGGGTTGCCAACAATTTAACAATGGCTGCAGATAAATGGTCCCAAATTTTCCTTTCCTACAGAGGAGAAGACAGAAAAAAGGAGACATCAAGGAAATAACTTGCAGCTACCAGTAGAGACGTGGAATGACTTGTCAGATAAGAATGGTCATCCCTAAGTCCAGTCTTCACCCTTGGACCCTCCATGACTGTAGAGCAGTGTATCTCAACCAGGGTCCCATTGAATCCTAGGGTCCTCCTGAGGTTTCTAGGGGTTCCTTGAACCTTTGAGAATTTGGACCTCTATGGCCAGCTACCAAGGACATCAAAAATCTTGTTGGTTATTAGTATTGGTAGCATTCTTCCCCTTATGTACTTTAAGTTGTGGATATAGTAAATATAGAAGGGGTTCCCTGAGACCTGAAAGTAATTTCAAAGGTACCCCCATGTTAAAAAGGTTAAGAAAGACTGCTGCGGAGCGTTGGAGGGAAAATTATTACACCCATGGGAACCCCCTCTTATAGCATGACAACACTTTGTTACTTTACCTCAACTCTTCCAATTATGCTACATCATCATCCAACCACAAGGGCTTCTGATGGACACTACAACGGGTCATTTAATTTCACATTATTCAGGTATGCAGCATTGTTGCTACCAAAAGAAAGCCCACCATGAGAAATGTCAAGCATCCATTGAAGTGGGAATGTTGGAATACATGTGCACAGAATTTGGCTGCAAAGAGCAACATTACAATGCAACAAAGAATGAAAGGAAGGTGAAGTATTTAAACAATTGCAATTGTTGATGATGTTGTTGTTAATGACAGAGTTGTAGCAAACTATTAGTCATTCACACTAGCTTACATATACTCAGTCTATATCAGCTGAGCAATCAAGGTGCATAAAAAAGGTTGTGCAATGTCGTATAGGGCCCTTGCTCTAAGTTGGAAAGCAGTGGTCTCATTGCAGAGGTCCGCAACTGAGTCATAACTTTGACTCTACGTTCAGCAAGGCCCATATTCCCAACTGATTGGCAAGGTCTAGCTCTGATTCAGAGGGAATGTTGAACCTTTGCACAGGGATCACTACTTCAGCCTTTGTTCAGCTTTTTTGGTCTAACTGGAATGTATATACCTGATTAAAAATGAAAGTTTAATTAGGCTTTAAACTATGAGCTTGATTAATCAGTCTAGTTATGAATTCTAAACTTGCTTTCCTCAAGTTATGTCTGCACTGTGTATTGGTAGACTAGTCCAGAGTAATGCTTACCAGTTAACTTATCTTATGTGGAATGGCTGCAGGAAAATCCCAGCCGACAAGAAAAGTGGCTTGCATTTGAAACGCATGTGCCTTTGAGATTTACTCTTCCTGAATTCTGCAGCTATTGCATATATTTACATAGCATTTCTATCAAACTGTACAGAGGAGTCAAAGTAGTTGAAACACTGCAGAAGTGGGCATATATGAACACAATAAAAAGCAAAAGAAATAAATATGAATGATATACAACATGTTTCAGGACCTAATAAAATATTTAATATATGCATGCCAATGACAGACAGCCTAACCTTACCTAAGCTTATCTTATTAGAAATTATCGGTACATAATCATCACATTCCCTGATAGACAAATACCCACTGGATGGTCCTTATTACAAACATACGTATTCAAATAAATCATCAAAGTTTGTAAAAAGCTGATATGTAAGCACATGAATGTCCTATCAAATATACTTTCAGGTGAGCAGTAACTCAGAAAAGTATTCATTAGAAGATGTGAAACCAGGATGCTTAGTTATCTTGTTTTTTTCCATAGCTTATAACCATGGTTTACAAAGAATGTTTTAAAGAAATGATGAAGCGAGATTTTCACGATAGCTGGATTTTATAAAACTTAAATAACTTAAAGACATCTAGCCAATATAAAAGAACCATTCTATCAGAATAAGTGATCTCGGTATATTATACAACATTCATTCTTTTGTAAAACAATAACAAATAAGTGGGGTCAGTACTCTAGTGTCTACTAAAATTGGTCAATGGAAGACCATCTGGTGATCCAGGACAGGGTCATGGGCATGCAAGATGCCCGTGTTGATATAGATAGGGCAAAAAGCTTGCCTATCTGGTCAGATGCCCAGAAAAATGAAAAAGTTGATGCTGGCAAAAAAATGAAGACAGACAGAATTTTCCAGCTTGTTACAAGCATTCCAAGCATTGCAAAGATGCAGGACAATAAAATGCACAAGGGGACTTCTGTCCAGTGCTAAAAGCTTCTAAAATGGACATGTGACCATCTTATAAGACCATGGAGAAATGGGCAAAAGTTGTCTGGTTTGATGAATCATATTTTCTTTTAGATTATGGGGATAGCCAGGTGTATGTTCACTATTTTCCTGGGGATATAATGGCAGTAAAAAGCAATATCAATAAAATACAACAGCAGAGACAGGCAATGATCTGCTGCTAACAAGCTAGATAGCAATGGACACCTTCAGAGGTCTTGTGGAGTTCATGGCTCAATGGGTCGGAGTTGGGTTTGATGTCACGGTGGACTATGCAATATATATAAATAAATATATATATATATATATATATATAAATATATATATAATTTGCTGTATAAGTGATAATTGTTATATCATTATATCCTTCAATAATCATCTCCTATTAACGATTCAGTTCAATTTTTCTCCCCACATAGCTGAGCTCCTCTGAGCCCCTTATTAATTCATCTTTCTTTCCAGAATCACAACATCTTTTCGATGAGCTAGTGCCAAACACTGAATTTCATATTTAGGATGAGGTCTTGCAAATACTTTGTAGAGCTGCAAAATAACTATGTGCATGTCTCTCCGTCTTTTAAAACAAGAAACGTGTATTCCATTAACACAGAAGTAATTCATAAACATATTGGTTTTCACTTTAATTACAACACCGTTTGAAGATCAATTTTAATACTTAATACAAAAATTGACAGATGGAAAGAAAAAAAAGGAAAATGTAGAGAAAGAAAAAAAGGCCAAAGCTGTGGAAAGACGTACAAATGAAACAAGTCCAGTGGTTGCATGTGGCATTGATTATCACATTGATTAAAAGCGAGATTCATCCCTCTATCCCACCTCCCTCCCACAAGCCACTAACCACAACTATTTTTTAGGGCCTTCCATTGCCCTACTTATTTTAGATTCATGTTCTTGAACTCTTGTGGTTCAGACGGTTTGCGTTCTGGGTAGCCAAAAGGAGGAAAATAAAGAAAGAAAATGGTCCTTGTTAAATGCACAAGTCGACAGTTGACACAGTGAGGGCATTCTCTGATTGTAATCAAATTCCGGAGGAATCGTTACCCTTATGGTAGATGGTTAAATAGTAGGCCAACGGTCAAGTTAACCTGGAAACCTGGAAAGCTCAACTGAATTTAAGCTGGCAGATAAGAAAAGTGGAACAAGATTTTTTTTGGTTTGTGATTGTGTCACAAAATACTGACTTATCTGTGTGTTTCTGCAAGAATAATAATTTGTAATTTTTACAATGACATGGGTGTTTTATTATATTTCAGTTATGGGTATTTCCTGTATATCTAAATAAATGAATAATCAAAAATATATATATTATACAGTGCCATCATATAACGCAGCTCTGTACAAAGTCGAGTCATAGGTAGTGTTACTAACTGTCCCTCAAAAGAGCTCACAATCTAACATCCCTACCGTAGCCATATGTCATTAATGTAGTCTAAGGTCAATTTTGAGGGGAAGCTAATTAATCTTACTGTTTTGGGATGTGGGAGGAAACCCACACAGACAGGGGGAGAACCTGCAATCTCCATGCAAATAGTCCCCTGGCCGAGATTCGAACCTGGGACCTAGCGCTGCAAAGGCCAGAGTGCTAAGCACTGAGCCACCGTGTATATGAAAATATATAATATATTTTATATATTTTTATATATATATATATATATATATATATATATATATATATATAATATATTATACTATTATATATATGGCAGATGTACACAAGTTTTAGCCAATAGTAGAATAAAAAAATATCGACCATGCTAATTAAAAGCCCCATAAAAAATTGGCCAAGCAACCTAATGTAACCCACACATATTTGTGTGGTTTACATTTAAGCACTCCAAAAATGCACTGGTATGGTTATTAGCCCTCCACCAAATTGGCTGTAAAGCATGGTAGGGACATTAGATTGTAAGCTCCTCTGAGACAGTTAGTGGCATGACTATACATTGATACCAGTGATATATAAAGGCAGAAATAAATACATTTATCCTTCGGAAAAAAATTATAAAATAGTTTAAAAATCCAGCTGAAGCCATCAAATGGACCACAATGGATAAACAGTAAAAACTCAAAAAGTTGCCATCATAACAAAAAAAAAATAATGACATAGGTACTGGCAATGTTATGATAATGTCAATATCCTGCAGGCATGTGGCAAGAAAGGACCTTTGCTTTTTTGTGTGACCATCATGCCCTTTCCTATGTCAGAGCTAGAACTCCCCGGAAGCCAGGAGCCCAAAACTGATTGACAGGTGCTTGACCAGGTAAACAATATCTCTATGATATTTGCTTTTATCATCATGCATCTATCAACCAGCTCATCCAATGTTCCCAAGTAAATCACCAAATAGTGCTCCCTACAAACTTGCAGCCAATGGGATCCAATGGCTTACTACAACAACCAGCAGAGCTTGGTGCAAAAAAACTAGTGCGGCCTCAACCGAGGCATTCTCAATCAATGTTTTTCTGATATGTTGATCAAATACTGATTGGGAATGTCCTGTTTTTTAATAAATAGTTTGATCAAATCCACCTATTAATCTATTGAAAATGTCTGCATTTATGGCTTTATTCAAGAGATTTGGAATCAACAGGGGGCATGTTATCCCTATGCAGAAACGACAACTAACACAATGGTCTTTTTTTGCACCATGGTGGCAAGGGACAGGCTCCTTTATTCTAGACTGTGGCTGTTTTTAAATAAATAAAACTGCAAGACTTTGCAATCTTTCTATTTTGATGCACCTGGAACATATTTAATAGATTTAAGCTAATAACAATTATCACAAAAAAAAACTATTGCTAAATATTTTTATTTTAAGCCGGTAATCTTCATCCTAATTTTAACTATCACCAAATCCATTTTTTGACTTATTTGCTGCACGAAAAAAAAAGCTATGAGTAATTGAGTTTTTAATCTTAAAAATATAACCATCGACATAAAAATTGCTAGTTAAGACTACTTAATTCCATTGCATTGTCCTATAAGTCGTTCCCATTATTCTCAAGTTGCTAAATTACGCTGCCGCGCACTTTCTAATGTGAAACGCGAAACAGTCGATACTCTTATTCAGGAGCTGCAGACAAATTAAGTGATTTCATGGCTTGGATTAATCAGATAATTATTATTCTGTTTATGAGAGAATAATTGAATTTCAGGGTTAAAGGGAAAAAAAAATTAGATCCCTCGAAACATTGTGAAGAGAATTTCTAGGTCACATACTGTTTTCGTGCTATTAAGAGCGACACCTTCTGCGTTATCATGACGGCGTTTTCTGTGAAATAAAACAATCAATCCTCTTAACTACTGTACAAATTAATAGGCACAGTCCGTAAAAAGGTGTTGGTGTATTGTCTACGCAGCTAAGTTTAGTGGAATAGGATAATACCTTCATAAAAAAATGAATATGCTTATACCTGATTTAGTGGAGCTAAATATAGATAAATTAGTAGGCACCTTGAAAGAGCGCTAATTTGTACATTATGTTATTATTTAAATCCACTTGTGGAGTCATTTGAAATGTTTAAGGGGGAAAACTTGGTTGTACACCACTTTATATCTAGCATTTGGCTCGGCTAAAAGTGAACCTCTAAAAGTACGTCATGAATGGCACATCAGCTCCACCACCACTCGGTTAAAGTTACAAAATCTATTTGCCGTATACCCAGGCCCCAACCCTGTAGAGCAGTCTTTCTTAACCAGGGTTCCTAGAGTTCCTCCAGGATTTGTTTGAGATTCCTTGAACAATAGGCAATTTGTACCTCTTGGGTCAGTATACCTGACACCAACAATCTTTTTGGCTATCTCTAAGGGTCACATTTTTTCCACTGGCCAGCAGTGTAATAGGCATGACCAGGGTAGAACAGATGTGGTTACTCCCTTGTTACAATCCCCAATAGCCCCCTTATACGTAAAATAACTTACACTTACAACATATTGTGGTATAAATTGGCCACATCAGCCCTTTAATAACAACAATATTATACAACTAAATCCATATGTAACCAACATTTTGTTGACTCTCAAAATGTATACTTTTTACTAGGCCAAGGTTCACTTGAATAAAATACTTCTTGATACAGAGAGATAGGCTTTGATTGTCTAACCTTACCCACCATACACTACCTTGGGTACAATTACATCCAGTTCCCATAGTCAATTTTAACTCACGCTTCTCTGTAGATGGTTCTTCCGTCTCTTCAAATGCCTTTTTCATCAGACTGCAAACCCTTTATGGACCTTTGCCACCATACAAAGCCACAACACATTCTGCATTATCTTCACTTCACCTACTCGACTATATACCCCTAGCACAATGCAAGGGAGGGAGAGTGGGTGAACCTTTTTCCCTGGCTTCTCGGTTCAACTGACTACAAACCTCCACCTTCTAAACGGGCCAAATGATTGGAAGCTCACCCTTTTCTAGGTGGTACTGGGCACATGGTGAGTAAACGTTCCAACTTTTCTTCATCATTTAAATTTTGACTAATGTTTGACCTATGTTATTAGGTAAAACTTACAATGTCTTGGCATAAGGATAAGGGGCTCTAATGTGATGAGGAAACAGAATTTTCCCTCAAAAGAAACACCAACAGGTGTGAAAATCTGACTCCAACCCTTTCCTATGCAAAACGCAATAAAAAGTTTGACCTGGAAGTGGGTTTTAAGTCATTTTGCAACTGGAGTGAATCCTGGCAACCTTAAACCCAGATGGCCTTGTCTAACTGTGAAGATAGAAGAAAAAATCCAGAACCAAATCTGTCCACTTAGTCCACTTAGTTCTTCTTCTTAATAAAAGTTCTTTAATTCATTTGAAGGCCAAGATTCATGTTTTTTGGTTAAGAAAAGTTTCCAAACACGTGTTTTGGGTCTTTTAAAGAAAACGCTTTATTTTAGATCTTTTGAACACATTAATTGAAGATCATTTTCCTAAGCCTGATCAGAACATGTCTCTCCAAATCCTCCAAAATGAATCATAGATATGATTTTTAATGATTTCATTCATAAAAAGCCCTGAGCAAGGGGAGCCATTTAATCCATGAAACATGCTGTCTATCTGTTACTTATTAGTTAATAGAAATATTGTGCAAGTCTCATAACTTTCTATAAGGGACTCCTCCACATTCTCCACAACACCTCTATATCTGAAGAAATGTATTTCAAGGACAAGCACAAGTCAAGCTGTCACAGATCACCTATCACCAACAAGATTCAGCCACCATATTAATAATCACATGATTTTGGTATTAAATTTGACTTTGTTATTTAACAATATCATCAATATCAAGAACTTCCATTGTATTTCTTTTTTTCTCGGTGCACTCATTGTACATATGCTAAAAATTATTTTCCTGAAGACAACAGTAACGAAAGTAAATTAGAAATAAATGTTCAAATGAGCTTTAGAGATAGCTCTATACAGACATGCATGGTACACAATATGTTTGGTAAATACACAACCGAATGGTAATATCTGCCTGGAGTTTAGCTTTAAGTAAAACATTGCTGCGTCATAATAATCCCATCCAAATTAGCGCAATTCTCCGGTAAACACGGCTTTGGTATCCTTGCCAGGTACGAAACCCAACTGATGCAGTAAACAGCCTTCATTATCCTGTGTTCTCATTAAGGAAAGTGTAGGTTCACTACCACTCACTGTCTCAAGTCATTTCAGAGAACAATGCTTAATAAGAGTTGAGTCTTCCCAGCCCTGAGCGGAACATTAATTTAGAGCGGGATGTAAATCCCATTCATGTTTAAATAAACAGGATGGAAATGTAACACTTAGCGACAGTTGGACGTTCTCAAGGCATAAAGATAGTCACTATGATTTCTTGTGGATATTTCAGCCTCTCGGAGCAGCGGGACATTGTAATGTGTAAAGGGAAAAAATGGCATATGGGAGGTCAAAGAAAATGCAGCACTCTATGGCGTGACTTTCATAAACAATTATTTAGATTTTTGTTTTGTCTTTCCATTCCTAACCCAGTTGTGTGGTGTCTAGAAATTTGGTGTGATATCTTGTCGAGCATTTCTGGGCAGGTGACAATAGTCTTAGCCCCTACTGAACTAAATCACCAGATAGCTTTTCTTTTTAGAAAATTTACAATGCAAGTATTAAAATGTTTCTGTGCCTTTTCTGAGCAGAACTAAAAGAAAAAATCAAAAAATGTGAGCTGGCAGCTCTTGATTACTGTGATCACTTTGAACAATTTATGATCAAGTCAACATACCAAGCGTATAATCAAAAGCATTGCATACTGTATGGTCAGCTTAAAGTGGGACTAAATCCTTCGATACTCACCTGTCCCTGTTCCATTGTGGAACCGCCATCTTTTTCCTTCTTCTCTAAGTTCTTGCGAATTTTCGCAGTCTTGATTAGCCAGACAGGATGACGTGACTCATGTTAATTTTTTTTATTATTGATATACAGTATTTATAAAGTGCCAACATATTACATAGCGCTGCACAAAGTCCATAGTCATGTCACTAACAGTCCCTCAAAGGGGCTCCCAATCTAATGTCCCCACCAGAGTCATATCTCTTTATCTCAGTCTAGGGACAATTTTTTGAGGAGAAGCCTGCTAATCTAACTACATGTTTTTGGAGTGTGGGAGGAAACCGGGGGAAACTCACAGAAACAAGGGGAGAACCTGCACATTCTATGCAGATATGTGTCCTGGCTGATATTCAAACCTGGGACCCAGTGCTGCAAAGGCCAGAGTGATAACCTCTAAGCCACCATGCTGCTCATCAAAATGACCAAAAAGTGTGTCAAAAAATGGGGACAAGCCAGGTTATCTGTTATGTCCCCTATGCAATAAAACACATTTACCTATCCTTTCACATGCTTTTGTGGAATGTATAATGAGCTGCAGAAGTTCGGCTTGTACATGTATGATCCCAGCCTATGTGGGTGTTCCTCTGGCCAAGCCAATCAAGATGACCAAAAATTCCAAACCCCCCAAAAATCTAGGTTAGGGTGTTTACATACAATGGATTGAGCGGGTTGCGTTCCGCTTTATGGAATTGACATAGTAAAATTATAGGCTAATTCAACAACTGCTTAGAAAAAGAATTTCATTTAGAATCCCTAGTTTTTGCTTTGCTGGAATATTGTTGAATATAGCCTAAAATTAAACTGTTTGGACTAAAAACTGCAAAGTAGTTTTACCTGAAAAAATTTCATTGAACTTTTTGCAAAATAGGGTAATTGTAAGCTTCACTATTCTAAGAATTTATCTGTAAGAATCTGTTGAACAAAACTAAAGAGCTGTGTGTGTGAAATGAGTGGCATGTCTTGATGGTAAACTGCTGGCTCAGGTTTGGGTAAATTCTAGATTCCATTGTTTAACAAATTCCATTATTCTTACAATTCAGCAAAGTTCCAGAAAAACTTCAGAAAGGTAATGCCCCTAAAATATCTGTTCTATACTACTTTACATCAGTCATGCCTAATATTGTCCTGCTTTAGGCCCGAAGGTTGACCATGTATTCCGAAAACTTTATTCACACTGTTCTGGATACAGTAGAATATTAATTGCTGTGTGTTCCATGGGTCCTAAAATACCTATCTGCCAGAAAAAGTATTAGAAGACAATAGGTAGCCCGATTATGAGATTAGAATTCCAATCAGCTCAGTATAGATATTTAGAAACATCTGCAGGTAAAAAAGTCATAAGGTCCTAAGTAGGGTTGAGCTATCAAATTTAATAAATTTGGTCTCGCAGCCAATTGGGCCGTTCTCACTTACCAAACATGTAGGCGAGAACGGCCTTTGTAAATTCGGCCAACTAGACTGAATTTTTTGGACCTGCAAGGCCAATTAGGGGAGCTCCACTCCCCTGATTGCTCTTGCAGCCCTTTACTAATTTTATGTGTTGTTTGAAATAATTTCTCTATCCAAGAACACAGGAGTCCTAATTTCTCTATCCAGGAACACATACTACAGAGTGGCAACAGCAATCAGGGGAGCGGAGCTGTACTATATGTTCTTGGATAGAGTTTCTCTATCCAGGAACACAGTGTGAGTCCCGCTGGCTGCTCATGAATGAATGCAGTGTGGGAAAAATACTCTGATTTTTCCCACGGCCACATTCATTCATAAACGCAAACTGCATGACTCACTCTAAGAGAAGGAGTATCGCGGCTGCATTTTTGAATGGAGTCGTGAGAATCCTCCTCTCAGTGAGAGATCCCCAGGCACTACAGGTCAGAATGAGGGCTTGCCATCATTCTGACCTGTAGTGCCCAGGGATCGCTCACTGATAGGAGGATTCCCACAGCTGTATTTATAAATGCAGCAGCGATAATCCTCCTATAGTGATTACCGGGATTTCTGATGGTTTCCCAAAATTTCGACGACCCATCGAGGAATTTTTCCAGAGGCATTCTCGCTCATCCCTAGTCCAAAGACAATTCCAAACTAGGTTCATGGTCAAACCTAAAAAGAGCATGAACCTATTATATCATTATTATATTACATATTTTATTTGCATCATTTGATGAACCCAGGTCCCACCATGGACACCCAAGGTTTCCAGTGGTTTATGGTTTCTTAACATTTGTAAAGAGTATTTATAGCCATTTTATCTTGGTAAATTACTCTTTCTGTTCGTCCTGGAAAGCAGTGTCGTCAAGACAGAAGTTAATAGAAACCCTAACTTTTACAACTGTTATTGGAACTAGCAATGCATTGTGTTAATGCAAGGCTATGTTCAGACCTACAATAAAAAAATGTACTCCTTGACAGTTACTATGCACAGCTAGGCATTCAGGGTCATTTTTAGGTATTTTGATTGCTTCAGGCACTTCATGGATTTTTAAACATATTTTTTCTTTCCAAAATGTCTGTAAATGTCTATAAACTCCTGCAGCAAAAGTTCATAGACGCTTGCACAAGAATTTACACAAGAGTACAGGTATTCCCCGACTTAAGGACATCCGACATACAGATGACTTCTATATAAGAATTGGGCTTCCCTGCTCTCTGGTGTGCAGGACAGAGGCTTGATAGGGGAAGGGAGACAACTTGCATGACTTGCAGAATAAATCTTTTGTTAAACACAGCTTGTAACTCTTTAATGCCCAAAACAAACTCTGCAGTTGTTTCTTTTTGCATATCAAAGCACAGCTTGCTCCAGAAGTTAATGAATGTCTAGGCTCCAAAAAGTATTTTTTTTTTTTGCTTTGTTTGTGATCCTGTAATCCTCATAGTGAGGATTTTATACAGTAACTGACACCATATTACCTAATAATATGTTGAGACAAACATCTGTCCTAATTGCATTTATTAAAATAATGTACCTGTTCATACTTACGTACAAATTCATCTTAAGAACCAACCTACAGTACCTATCTCGTATGTACCCCGGGGACTACCTGTAGTTCAATGTAAATTTATGGAGGCGGTTTTGTGGCCAAACTGCCCCTATAAGCTACATGGAGTCTCTGAATAACTACTTGTAAATGCCACTGCCTGCAAAAGCCTGCACACAAAAGAAAATCATTCATTTTCATTTATTTCAAGACAATTTTAGGCATTTGCAGGCTGTAAAAAAATGCTAAAAGATGTCTGAAAAATGGAGGTCAGCACATCTTCTAAAGCTCTTAAGGACTAGAAGAGATAGACCACTATGGGAGAACCTGGCTGATTTAGCAGGCATTTGCACCTGTTACTGTTACACATTTAGGTTTTCTTTTAATAAAGCTCTCCAAGACTGGGGAGTATACACTGTACTCAGTGAACCTGAGTGACCCAACAAGCATGCAATATGTTTCCTAAAATTAATTTATTTGTTAGCAAATGTTTTCAATCCTCTACCAGATCCATTCCAGGTTTGCTGGGTTACCGAGGTTTACTGATAAAAGTGTATCCTCGCCAGCCTTGGAGAGCTTTATTAAATCAGCCCCATAACATGCATTGCCCAGAGGCACCCCAATGACACTAAACCAGAATTCAAGCCTGCTGTAGTACATAGTAAAGCAGGTCATGTTAAAAAAACAGGATCATGGTGCATTAGCAGCTCATTTATTCTATATTCGGCTTCATTAATGCAATGTACGTTGACGTGCGTGTTTACGTACATTGTACATTTACCTGCTATATTGATCTAGATCAGTATTTCTCACCCAGGGTTCCTCCAGAGGTTGCTGGGCATTGAAGCGTTGTGCCCCTCAGGTCAGACACCAATTAGATTTTTGGCTAGCTGTAACGGTGACATCCTTCCTTCTGGCTACCAATGTAAGGACATTTTTCCTACTGACCACTATACTAATGTACTGTGAGCTGTGGATATAATAATTAAAAAAGGATTCCCTGTAGACCCTTGAAGGTATTTTAGGGGTTCCCCCATGGTAAAAAGGTTGAGAAACACTGCTCTAGATGCATTCCCATTTTTATAGAAAAATGCATACTAAATTTTAGTGATAAAGTTTCCTTCTAATTTAATGATAAATCCCAAAGGTTTGATATGAAATACATTCTACAAGCAATATATATTATGCCTACAACAAACAAAAGAAGAGTTTTTGCCAGAAAATCTAATGCAAAATGAATTCCTCCTGTCCAAGACATATCCTGGAACCAGCACTTCTCCAGTGAAGCTGGAACAATGTTTCACTCCGGGGTGTTCATTGTTGTTCATCTAATCGCACTCCTGAGGTATGTTATGTGAGAACAATGCTTTGCACTACAACAACCTTTGCCGAGTGATTATAACACAGCAATGATCACCCGGAGTGTCTCATTGTCATTACATAAAATGGAACCTTGTTGTTAAAAAGTTTCAAGGAAAAATGTCAAAATCTTTTGCTTGAGAGTTAGTTCTTTATTTTTCACTCCTTTATGTTCCATTTTCAGTTGTTTTGTCTTTGCTGTGACATTTACGCTGGATTCTGAAAGTGTTACTGGACGGAAAATGTTTCCCGTTATAATATTGGTTAAATAGAAATATGGATAGATGGAAGAGACTAGGTGGTTCAGGAAGAATGTTTCCTTGTTTTTTATAATTTATTGATTTTTTTTATTTTTTTATTATTTTATTTTTGGTTGGGGGGTAGACCTGTTTTTTTCCCCGGCATGTATTAATTCACCTCCTTTTGATTTACTCACTAAGGTCTTGTATCGATGGGCTTTTCTTTACGTCAGACCGCTTTTGCATTCCTATACAAGTGTACAGGAATGGAATGCTGCTTGAACAAAGTCAAAGGCTTATTAGAAGCAGGTCAACTGTAAGACAGCTTCATATATGAGTGATATTCCTCATATGTTTTTCAGAAGATTGTTCCAAGTATCAGCTACTCATTTGGTAAAATAATAATTTCTTACATTACTCTTTACCTCTGCTCCTTCTAGTCTGAGATCAAGTTCATGCTTTCTTGACCTTGGGTTCATATTAAAAATGTTGACCTCCAGAACTTTATTCACACCCTAAGGCTATGTTCAGGCCAGTGTTCCTTAACCAGGGATCTGTGGAACCCCAGGATTCTTCCAGAATTTGCTAGGGTTTCCTTAACCTCCCTAGCAGTAATCCCGAGTGTGGCTTGGGGTGAATTATCCATACCAAAAGCGGTAACTCCTAGCCTCACTCAGGGTGGAATTGCCAGAGGGTTTTATGTGTTTAGTGGCCCCCATGTTTCCGCCCCGTCCTTCATTGATGCCCAGCATCTGCTTCTCATCAGTACCGGCCCCCATCTGCCTGCCCGTCGTGTGAAGTTTGGGGCCGTGAGGGCAGGGGAAACAGATGCCGGCCGAGCAGTGCGAGCGTGTGGCTGTAGGGCAGGACCGTGTGGCTGTGAGGCAGGTCCAGGTGGGAAATTTAAAATAATAAGTATTAGTAAATGTACCATTTTGACATTTAAAAATACCTATTATTCAGACAGCCAGGGAGGTTAAGCAATTTGTGTCTCTCAGGTTAGTTAACCTGATACCAATAATATTTTTGGCTACGTAGGAGGTATTCTGACCACCACACTAATATACTGTGACCTGTGGATATACTTATTATAGTAGGGGTTTACTGAAGACTTGAACGTTATTTTTAAGGGGTTCCCCTGTGTTAAAATGGTTGAGAAACACAAGATCAGACTAATGCTATTTTCAAGCAGTTGCCCTGAGGTTGCCCGC
This sequence comes from Pyxicephalus adspersus, assembly GCF_032062135.1. Taxonomy (NCBI): domain Eukaryota; kingdom Metazoa; phylum Chordata; class Amphibia; order Anura; family Pyxicephalidae; genus Pyxicephalus; species Pyxicephalus adspersus. Next base: position 39,981,836 of record NC_092869.1, read on the forward strand.
TGAGAACCATTTTTAGCCAACCCCTCCAAATGGTTATTATTAAAACACACTGATTTTGTTTTCTAATTTTTGTTCCATATTGTTCCTATGGTTGCATTGCTGCAGAGTTTTCAGACACTACATGCCTCCGAAAGTGGTTAATGGTGGATAAATGAAACATTTCCAAACTCATACAAACACCTACAAAAGTCCCTGAAAATGCTTGTGGTCACTGCCTATAACCCCTCCCAGGTGCCTTTTGGCAACCACTTGGTGCCCAGGAGCAGTTAAAAACCATTAGATTGAATTTATTCTTATATTACTTAAATTAGATACTAAAATCCAGGTTTTTATGTTCATTTTTCAAGGATGTGATCATTCCTGGCATCAACCAACCTGCATTTTTGTTAAATTAAAATAGTGTAAAAAAAATTAAACCATCAGCAACTCAATAAAAGGCACCTGCAGTATAATATAGTCAAAAAAAGAAAAGTATGAACAATGAAGAAGAAAAGATTTTTTTTTTTGTGAAGTAGATTAGATTTTGTAACATATCAAGACAACCAAGGTCCCTTTTAGGCTTGTTTTGAAAGGTGATACGTGAAGACCTAAACACATAAGTAGAAATAACTTCTTTATTACCACGTGTCTGCTCATGTAGAATTCTTATAACAAACAAGCTCCTCTTGACACATAAGAGCATGATGAAATCCTAATACAGTCTTTTGTTGCCTTCACAATGCGTCAATCTGTCCCCGGCAATGGGGAGACAATCTGGTCACCAAACCTATGAGACACAGCCCTCTGGACAGAAGGTTAAACCATAATTAGGACCCATGGAGAGATATGAAAAGATTGTACTGTGGGAAAATTCATCAGCACCTAGTGATCTCACTGTGCTCCTATGTTTCTAATTAGATGAAGTGTGAATAATGCAAGGTTTTAGTTTTCCGGTGCTTTCATTTTATTAAATAGTCAGGGTGTCTAATAAATAGCACTGTCCATTGTTCTGGAAAATACGGCAATATGGACATCTAAATTTGGACACAATGGTCACAGCTGGACATAATTTATATAAATGAATCCAGTTGTGTATTTAAGATGCAACTACTCAAGTCACTTCATGTGACATATAAAAGTCCAGACATTTCTTCCCTTTTAAGTTTCCTTGTTGCTGGCTATCTATTGGTCTGGTCCTCATAGGTCTTGATAATTCCACCAGCAATGGAGTAGGCATTAGCAGTAACAACACAGTTATTAAATACTAGACTTATCAGCCTTATTACTTAGATTAGGCCAAAATTCTAGATTTCTTTGGACAATATTGAGGAAATGAGCATCCCCAGCATCAACCAACTTGCCTTGTCTTTAAAACAAATGGTGTGAAAATAATTAAACCATCAGCAAATCCATAGTACATTGCTGGATCTCTGCAAGTGGAAGAGGCTTTGGCAAGGGATACATATAAAAAAGTTAAAAAACAAAAACTGCGACTGGGTGGTAGTGGCTAGTGACAGGGTACATATATTTTTGTTTTGCCTATACACATAGAACTGAATAACGGAGAGAAAAACATTTTATTGTTAGGGGTAAATATGCAATCCTAAATATAGGAAATGTTCAGTTTTACAATATACAATTTTCGGCCATCAGGTTAAGCTCTTTGCTAAATTTCAACAATTTACCAGGCTGACCTTTTTGTATAAAAAAATCAACACTTCAAGTGCACATATAACTGAATGGATCAGAGCAGTGATTTGCCCTGCCAATATTTAGAAAGAGAGGGTCTGAAAGTAAGCAGCTTCTTCCTTATAAATTGACCAAAACACTAACTTGAAACCACTACTTGAGTTTTATTTTTGGTTCTGGGTGGCATAAGGAGTTCATTGAATCATTTTATTTGTTGTATTTGGTTTTTAACCTCTTCGATAATGCAGCAAACCATCATAAGAAGTAGATGGTGATCATGGATGATGCCTGAACAAAGATGAAAAAGTCAGATAAATACATAATCAGTGGTGCAAATAAAATAAAATAAAATAATAATTCTGATTCTAGCCAAAAGATTAAAGTAGACCTATATAATAGTATATCAAATACATAAAATATGTCAACAATGCATATTCTCATATGAGTATAACATTCTCAAATAGTCTTATAACAGTACAACAGTTCCGACGTGTTTCGCGGCTTTATCTGCTTCTTCAGGAAATAATGTTTTGAGATCTAATAATATAACAAATGGATCGCAATTTGTATTTTCACCAAATGAATGATAATAAATGACAAATGTATACTAACATTTTTCTCTGTATTATATTTCATAAACATTTACTTTGTTGACAATATCAAATACCACTCAAGGTGAATACATCCTTCCAGAAAATATGTGCAAATTCACGAAGGGAGCAGGCAGTAAGGCTAGACGCAGGATATAGCAGATATAGCCACGAAACGCGTCAAACTGTTGTACTGTTATAAGACTATGGGCCTGATTTATGAAAGCTCTCCAAGGCTGGAGAGAATGCACTTTCAGAAGTGAAGCTGGGTGATTCCATGAAAACATGGAATGGATTTTTTCAAAAACATTTGCTATTTGCTAGGAAATGTTTGGAATCCTGGACCAGATCCATTCCAAGTTTGCTGGATCACCCAGCTTCACTGATGAAAGTGTATTCTCTCCAGCCTCAGAGAGCTTTCATAAATCAAGGCTTATGTGAGAATGTTATACTTATATGGGAGTATGCATTATTGACATATTTTATGTATTTGATATACTATTATATAGGTCTGGTTTTATATTTTATCCTTTTCAATGTAGAAATAAAAGTTATGTTTTGTTTTAAAAAATGCCTTTAAAAGTTCCGTATTTTGATGTATGGTGGAGAGATTGTCTATGACTATTTGGAATGTGGCATATTAATTGAAGTTTTTTGTGAATATATTGTTCATAATCTGGGCAGTATACATTCTTTTTATGTATATGTAAAGTTAAAAGTAATTTAATATAATTTTTTACCTTTTTCAAAATATTTATGTTCAAGTAAACATGAAAAATGCACACATATTATATTTAGCATAGGCACACAGGGAATGTAAGGGAGGGCTTGAAAGGACAACATATAATGATACACATTCAGAATAACATGAAGATCCATAGAATTCTTTGTAAGAGGAAATATGAGTAAAAAATCATTATTTTGTTTTCCAGTTCTAGAATCAATTTGATGAAATTCCAGATTTAAAAAAAATCATAATCAGCAAAACAAAATTAAGACTAAACATAAATCAACCACAAAAAAAACCCACAAAAACAAATCTTCAGTTTTGTAACAAAAAAAAATAAATATCCCATAAAAGGGGCATTTACCAGTTACTTGCTCATTTCGTGGAGGGGGGGACATTCAAACGGGCAGTAATTCATTGAAGTGTGGATGATATTCAAAGATATCAATGCAGCACCCTGCACTTTTTTACTGGCCTGGCATCTTGAAGCGCATTTTTGTTAATACAGACGGTGCCAATGGTTTTCTCTCGCTGAGCAAACAGTCAAGTGTTCTTAATAAGAATTGTAGTTTCTCAACATCTGTCGGGGAAAAAGGGAACGACCTAAGAACAATTTAGAGCGAGATTGGTTTTGTTAAATGCATTTAAATTCGAAGATTAGTGATTGTTCTTTCTTTTTCAATTAGCATTTGCTTGAGGAAAGGAGCCAGTCCCGCCTGCGTGTGCCACTGGTGAAAGCAGATAAGGATTCGGTTGATATAGATTACTGGGTCATTCGGCTATGCGGTTCTGAGAACGCAAAAAGAAAGGGTTAACTTTAGGCGGGTTCCGCAGGCAGTACGTGGCCTGCCAATAGTTTTGGATGCATTGGAGAAGAGATTACTAAATAACCAGGAAAGATCTAACAAACCACAACATTTTGGAGAGAAAGTGGTGTTAAGCCAGTGACAATTTTCCGCCCTCAAAATTCTAAAATCAAGGTGACAATGTGATCACGTCATAATTTTCTTGTTTTTTCCTGGGTAAACTTAACTGCTTGCACTCAACTGGCTATTCTAATCAATTTCCCCTCAATCGGTTGTTAGATTGTTGCCTTGCAAATGGAAAAATTCAGTTTGGCTTGGGTAGGAGGGGGCAACACAGAGGCCATAGATTCATTCTTTTTTTTAATATTTAAACTTTTTATTAATTCATATACATACATATTTACAGACAACACTAATCACAACAGTACAAAAGTAATACAAAGTGTTCCATAACAATACAATCTTTTATCGTGTCCTTAAGACAAAGTTATGCTTCAACATACAAATAGTGCTTAAACATGGAAATATATGAACCCTCTTTTACAAGTAAATTTTAATCTCAAAGTATTCCAATAATCAGTAATACATATACTGCAAATAAATAAATAAATAAATGAGGTGTCCAGGAGATATAAGTGAAAAATATACTACTAATAATATAATAATATACATAGATCTATACTTGTCCACCAACATTCACAACATAAAGAACTATGCATAAACTTCTCCTTTAAGAAACATACTTCTACAAACTTTTTTTCATCAGTGATTAAACAGTTCCTTTATTTACAGTAAATATAATCCAATGTTTTAGTTGTTCGTATTTTTCTCCCCGTGCCAACATGCCACTTGTGCATATTATAAGTTTTAACTGTCTCTTGATCTGTACCTTGGAGCAAAGCATTCTTACTACTCAGCTTTTCCAATTTTTCAGATATTTTTTTTTTCCTGAGCTGCAGGGTGGTCCTTCATAAAAAGATTTTTATTTTTTTCATGTACGGATTTCCTGACAGTTTTCTGACATTATTTATGCACTAAGAATCTCACAAATGAATTAGAAAGAAAAAAAAGGTTTAGGTTGTGCCAAATTTAGGAAGATAAAAACACTGGGAACTACAAGGACCTAGGATGGAAACCCGAATGCATGGATGATGAAAATTGGAGCCCCTTGGCTTATTGGGTAACACCAGAAGCATCGGTGTTCCCATTGTCTAGTGGTTGTCAGTCATGGTTCATGTCATGAACCACCCTTCAAAACCACTTGCCAATGGGGGTGTTGATCATTTTGTATCTTAACAATTGACTCACACTTGACTCATTACCCACACCACAGGCTTGTGGAAATGGCAAAGTTGGGTTGTCAGTGTCTACTTTACATGTCATTTATTTCTCTATTAATGTCCCAAAACCCTTTGCACACCAGAAATTGGGCTGTGAATAGGTGCTACGGCTTCTGCTGCATTGTGTTCTCACTTTATTATATTGCCAGAAGTGGAACAAGTTGGGAATGTGTTTAGGTGGAGTACAAAGGGGACATTTGCATTCTACAGATAAATATGTTTTAGGAATAGGGAGGGTACATTGTACGCTGCAATGCTGCATGCTCTGATCATGATGCCAACCTTTGGCTGTATAGTGTGGGTGGAAAGCTTAGCAGAATTTAAACATAGAATTATTACATATATGCTAGTGTTTCTCAACCAGGGTTCTCGTAGTTCTATGGTTCCTCCAGGGTGTTAGTTGACAAATGAGCAATGTTTCTCAGGTCAGTAAAACTGACACCAATCATCTTTTTGCTGTGAATAAGAGTGATATCCTTCCCATTGGTTGACAATATAAGAATTCTTCCTACTTACCACCACACTAATGTAGTGTGAGCTGTAGATAAAGATATTTTAGAAGGGGTCTCTAAAGATCTGAAAAGTATGTCAAGGGTTCCCCCAAGTTGAAAAGGTCCAAAAGGCTGATATGCTGTTACCGTGTTTTTTGGGTATTGCGATTTATTATAGTGGGCCCCTTATTCTTTATTAGGTCAATGACATTGCAGCTGGCGCAGACTGTCACGCCAAACCCTTGAAGCATTAATCGTGAAATATCATTGGAGAAGAAGTGGGGGTGAGTCCCCTAAACACATATCCAAACTTCGTATGTGAGCAATTTACTTCATTGCCTCATTGACCCTGATTTATGAAAGCTCTCCAAGGCTGGAGAGAATACACTTTC
>NC_092869.1:39988348-39993968 GCF_032062135.1 Pyxicephalus adspersus
TATTGTCCACTGCCAAGTCACTCCTGAATACAAATAAAGAATTTAGAGCCTCGGCTACACTCTGTCTGGCAGCCTCCCCGTCTATCCTTCTCTATTGTGAGTGTGTTTGTTGCTAAAATCGACCAAGGCTTGTTGGGTGATTAAATCCTTATGAGCTTGTTCACAGCTATGTGTTATGATAACTCAAGAAAACAAACTCTATATGTGTTAGTGTATTGTGGAGCCATATATTTTCAATGTCACCCCATAGGACAAAAGGAATGCACCGCAAAGCACATATTGCCAAAAGTGGTTGAAATTTTGACCTTTATGGTGTGTTGTTCAGCAAAATGATGTGTGTTAACATTTGTATAATTTATGCATCAAACCTGTCTCCTTAGGTTAGATGAAGATTTAAGGGTAGGATGAAATTATATGAAAATTGCAAAGTGTTTGGTCAGCCACAAGTTATGTTTTGAGGGTTAAAAGGGTCCTTTTTTTTAATTGGAGCAAAAAGATGAAGATAAATATTCAAAATGAAAAGTTCCACCCATCTTTATGTTCATATATCTGTAATAAGACTCTACTTGTAATGATTTTGCTCTGTAGAAACTACTTCAGATCCATAACCTTTAATATCCACAAATTCAACATGTGAATGCATTGCATTCCTTTTGGTAGCTTCTCTTATCCCTGATGAAGGGGGCCTTAAGTGCTGAAACATGATGGTTTCATATTAAACATAAATTCGATTTTGCATATTTTTTTTTGTAAAATATGTCTCTTGCTTTTTAAGAGTTACCTAAAAATGTTGACATGCATCAACAATAATCTGGTGGAGCCCCACATTTCCTTCCTAAGGTCTTTTTTTTCTGCAGTCTATCTTTGTGTTTAAATGATTTAGTGGATCTCTGTCCAAGCCTTTACATCATTATCACTGTTGATGTTTTAACATTAAGCCCTCCCTGCCACAATTCCCAGCTGTTGGTCGAAGAATTAAGGGGTTTCTGGTTTTTGCTTGGATTTAGGATATCCAACATGGTGCTCATTGGGCACAACATATGTTAAGATTTGTAGGTAAACAGCTAAGTACAAAGAATAAAATGTATTTACGGGAGTTGTTCTCCTTCCAATGCATGTGTTTGTCTTTTCATTAGGTACTGAGATTTTACACCACCCTATGTGGCATGGGAAGGAACCCATTTTTTCTCTACTGCAACATTTTACTCAAGTTTCGTTTCTTCTTCTATCTATGATAGGATAAACAGAAGATGCTTCTGTATCTTTTTTTTTTTGCTCTTTCCTCCAATCAGCATGTACTGTACTCTCATAAGCTCTGCTGTACAAGGACTAAAAGAGCTTGATATTAGGAAAAATGTGGGTTCTTGGAATTATATATTGATTATTACCGAACAGCATTAATTTGTGCTGTCTGTTTGTTCTTTTTCTTTATCTATAGCTTCTAGAAAAAGAAAAACAGAAAAATTAATGTTTGTTGGATTAACACTTGAACTTCATGCAAGGACAAACATTATAACAATCAAATTAAGGGGCCATATTGTACTGCTTCTTGGCCAGACTGCGAAGGCTTAGTACTGGTTTCCTTTAAAATTTGGGCCATTACCCTAAAAGTTTCTAAAATAATCCTTTTCTACAAAGCTGTTTGTTTGCATACACGGTCTGGAAGTAAAATTTCTGCTTTAACTCCTTGAATTCAACTTTTTCTGAATTTAAGCCGTAATGCAGCGCAATTTACGCCCAGCTTGCCGGTCTATGCCCAGCTTGAGAACGGGCTATGGATTCCCTCTGCAGGAAACCTTTCTGAATATGACCTTACCTCAGTCCCCTCGTTTTGACAACCCAGAGGCAGTTTGGTAGAGAACAAAGCAAATCAATGGAATCAATGCAAGGAATCAGATAATATTCACATATTGTCTCGCTTCTGTTCCTGGACAATGCATCTGGCGCCCAGCTGGAGACGAAAGTGACAGCCTTATGTCTCCACCCACACCAAACGCCCACAGAGTATCGAAAACTTCAAGCTGGAAAAATATACATATATAATTATCCCTATATGGGGCTGAAGACAAATAGACAAGAGAGATGGATAGTGAGAAATCATCTGATTCCAGAACAGGTACAATGTAAAAAAAAGGCTTTTGTTATATGTTTTTTTCTTTTTTTTTCCCAGAACACAACAAGCAAGAATTTTATCTGTCCCAGTAAACATATTCTCCATCGAAGAGAAAAATGAAATTAATGGCTGAAAGACGGATAGAGATAGACAGATAGATAGATAGATAGATAGATAAACACTTATTTTTGTTATTATTTTCTTTTATTTTAATTTGCTCATTTGTAATTTACTGTTTAATTTAATTGAATGTTTGGATGCTTTAAAGAAAATTGATATGCCACAGCCCATAGACAATTATCAACAATATTCCAGTCTGTTGGACCTCTTTTTGCTTTTGTTTTTTGTTTTTTATAAAATTTGTTTGTGTTATCTGCATGGATTACCAAATTTTGGAAATGAAATGTGTGTGGAAACCTTTAGGCAGCCAATAAAAAGACCTTTGAACAAACAAACTTTGATAGCAATATATTCATCATCACCAAGTTACACTTTGTTACTTTCCCATGGCTTGATCAAATTCAGAAGTGCTCAGAACTGAAAAATCAGAATTGGATGAAATCAGGTAAGATTGGTCAACAAATCAGGCAGAAGTTTTATTTTTTATTGTAAGCTGTACTATAACATAACAGGTATAGTAATGCCGGAACAGGACTTGTATTGCTCAGTTTCGAGTTCCAATTTAATGTCAAATGAGTTTTGATTCGAGTTAGAATTGACTCCAATCACAAAGGGAGCATATCCTTATAATTATCATCTTGTATTTATATAGTCCCTATTTAATGTACAGCGCTGCGTAATATGTTGGCGCTATATAAATCCTGTTTAATAATAATAATATTAATATTATTAATAATAATAATAATAATAGTGCCAACATATTATGCTGCTCTGTACAAAGTCCATAGTCATGTCACTAGCTATCCCCTCAAAGAACTCACCATATCCATATATACATGGTATGTCCCTACCATAGTCATATGTCATTACCACAGTCTAAGGCCAATTTCAAGGGGAAGCCAATTAACCTAACTGCATGTTTTTGGAATATGAGAGGAAACAGGAGTGCTCGGAGGAAATGCACACAAACACAGGGAGAATGTGCAGATAGTGTCCTGATCAAGACCTGTGACCTAGCACTGCCCTGCCATGAAAGACACACAATATATTGGACTAATCATGAATAGTGATATAGAAGCGATTACATCTCTTTTGTTGATTGACATTTGGGCTATGAAATTTGGGCTATGTTTCAAGCTTTTGTGCCCACCCACTACTGTGTAAAAAAAAAGACCTATGGATACATGGATGCATTTTCAAAACCCGTGGTGGAGCCATTGCACTATTGCTGTCATCCGTATTCTCTCTCTTCTTGCAATGTCTGTTTTCCTTTGCATTAACTCAACATTTTTGCCCGGTGAGCTCTACTAAAGCCAGAGAACCGTTCTGCTGGGCTGGATTTCACAGCATCAAGGCTTAGTCACAGCAGAGATGCATCGAGCTCCAACTATCAACCTGCTTTCCTGCAAAGGACTCGTGTAGCTGGCCCATCTTTCATGAGTTTCCTTCCCTTGACAGAAATCAGCAGGGTTAGAATAAACTGCATAAGATATCAGCTCCTCAGGAAGGAACATGAAAAAGACCTTCTATCACTTAATGAAAAATAGCTTCTTTTTTGGACAGAACTTCATAGGCTGCAATCAAGCCGTGGCACCCCCTTCTTGACGTGCAATAGAGTCAAATCAAGTCGGCATCTATTAATAATATTTCCCCTAGTCCTTTCATTTCTCTGCATGTCCTACCACTGTCAGGCCCTGTGATGGAGCCGAGCCTTTATCTCGTCCGAGTCTGCACTGTCAGGGTGATAAACAATTCTAACAAGAATCAGAATAAAGATCTTCCCAGTAGACTCAAATAGATAGAGGCCTTTCTCATTTTCTCGACGGAGAAAAAAATTTAATCTAGCGGCTGTGCTTTTCAAGCGTCACATTCAAAGAGATGCAAATTTGTCAGTGCTGAGACCCCGTCTGACTCTCAGCTCTGTGTGAATGTCAAAGGGGGACTCGAAGCCTTTGACATCTATGCTTTTTTGGGGCTATCTGTTAAAAATGAGCTTTGTACTCAGCTTTTCAACACTTTTCATAAGTTTTCTTATGAAATGAAATAGTGCCGTGGGGAAGGTAAAATAGGGGGAAAATAACTCAGGTAATTGCGCATAAATGTGCCCGTTTACAATTAACCTCGTTTATGCCAGGCCAAAAGGATTCCAAGTCAGGATGGACATAACGTGGCTTAAAAATGTGCATCCGCCATGTTTGTCTGTCTTTCAGAAAGGCCTCCATGTGTTGCATACTGGAGATGATGGAAGAGATTATATTTGAGTTTCAGAATAAAAATGGCAATTATTACCAAGTAAAAGTTTCTTCTTCAATATCAAGTCATATTCATCATGGTATTTTTAGATTTTTTGGAATTAACACTTGAATTGTACAGACAAATAAAAAAGCCAAAATATAATGGTTTTGTTAATTAAATAATGAAAAAGGATATAGATCCCACGTTTGGCTTTCTTCCTTTGTGTTTCTATAACTTTATTTGCTTCACTTTTTTATTTGTTCATTCACATATAACCTACTCTTATGTTTCCTCATCTTGCTTAAACTCATCTTGCTTAAATGAATGCACAGAGGAGGTTTGCATATTGCAGGGGCTGCAAGTCAGAGCACTAACTGGCTTCCCATTGCAAGACGTGGTTCTGATCTGTTGCTGCCAAGGGTTGATAGTAAATCTGGAATTAGAATCTCAAACTTTTGGAAGACATTTTTTTTTTAGGTCTCTGGCGGAAATAAGGAACAACCTATATTGCAGCTCTTTTCTGGTAGCTGACTCAAAGAAGCCAATTTTCTAATGTAAAATAATGCTATCAATTTTGGCTTTGGCTCCTCATGGCTTCACTGAACTGAAGATTCACTCATCTTTATTGCAAACAATGACCATGAGCCCCTTCTTAAGATACACATCAAGCAGCATTCCCATTGGTTTGTGGTTTTCAGAAGATGACAACCAATGGGAATGCTGCCTACTGATAATGGCTGAATATTGTACAAAGTTGTGTATGTGAATCCATTGTTAAGACATACAGAGAGCAACATTACCATTGGCTACTGGTTATCAAAGGCATGTCCACCTCTGACAACCATCGTCCGATGAAGAGGCTTTCCACCGTGTAGCTGCAAATATGAATTTTGGGTTCTTAAGGTTAAGAAACTGAAATGAATGGTAGCAACTCAGTATCCCAAAGTCTTACACATAACAGGCTATAGGTATACTTATGCTATAATGAGCTTATGATGTAAAGTGGGGCCATATTTTGATGGGCATATAGTGGTAGCTGAACCATAAAAAAATGTCCAGTGTGTGGTGCACCAAATAGGTATTGTAATGGGTTGAGTTTGACTTTTTATAATATATATATATATATATATATATATATATATATATATATAT
>NC_092869.1:39994720-40053941 GCF_032062135.1 Pyxicephalus adspersus
ATAGATAGATAGATAGATAGATAGATAGATAGATAGATAGATAGATGGATAGATAGATAGATAGATGGATAGATAGATAAATAGATAGATAGATAGATAGATAGATAGATAGATAGATAGATAGATAGATAGATAGATAGATGGATAGATAGATAAATAGATAGATAGATAGATAGATAGATAGATAGATAGATAGATAGATAGATAGGAAATAGATGATAGATAGATAGGTAGATAGATGATAGATAGATAGGAGATAGATGATAGACAGATAGATATGTAGATAGATAGATAGATAGATAGATAGATAGATAGATAGATAGATTAGAGTAGATCATTTCCACATACAAAATGATCAAAATGTAATAGGTCAAAAAAAAAGAAAAAATACATAAAAAATTCCTTTTATTTTTGGATAAAGATTTTTTTTGTAACAATCCTGGGAGATTTTTTACTGCTTTCCTGCTAGGAAGATTTTACCTTTTTATTTTACTCATCCCAGTGGTTTTTGAACCAGAAACCAAAAGTAAGGGAAAATCCAAAAATTTAAAACTAAGATCTGGGGAAACGTCAAACCTATCCTTGCAGTTGTGCTATCCCCGCAATGGAAAATTTTAATGTAAAGCATAATTCCACCCCTCTATACTTACCTGTCCCCGCTCCATCACAGGGTGCTGCCATCTTCTTCCCGCTTCTTTTTACAATCTTTGGCCATCTAGGTTGGCCGCGTCAGGATGACATATCTCCCATTCACATTTCAATGTTGCCCGAGCATGCCTCTGTTTGTCTTAACCAAAGTTTGACTTGCCTGCCACTTGGTTGTAAAAGTAATGAACTTTTAGAAAGCCCTTAAATGTACAAAGTGGGCAGCTGATGACCACCAATCTATGGTGAAGCTCATCTCTGTGTTTCCTTGTCATATGCTTACTGTGGGCCCAAATAAAGGGATACTGTGCTTCTATTAGAATAGAACAGAGGATTTTGCAATTGACCCAAATCTGTAAAGCAACATTTTTTAAATGCTATTTATTGTCTAGAGCACCAGGATATGAAATATAAAGTATTTATAGTATAAAATATTTTATTTATTTTTTTTATCCATTATAAGACAGTTTGAAAAACAAAGACTAACCAATATTTCTGATTGGTTAGAGGGAAAAAAATTGAATTGATTGAAAATATTCTTTTCTATCGATCACTTTCAGTATTTAGAAAGCGCTCAGTGAATCAAATTCACTGAGCATTTTGTTAATTTTTTTTACATACAGATTAATTATCAAACAAGTAGATGGTCCACTGAATACTTGTAGTCAATTACAAAGGATCAGTTTCTATGTCGCTCATGATATCAATCAAATGTTTCATAGAGAAAAATAGGTTGCATAGTGTAAGACTACCATAAACTATTCTGGCAATGAAAGGGTCACCAATGTGGTGATCATGCCCAACTGTATTGCCGGCATTAAAAGCACATCTTAGCCAGTGTTGTGCAGATTTCTGTGGACTTATTTAGAAAGGCTAATGGAAAGCTGAGGCCCTTTGAAGGGCAAGCTGTTTTCCATGCAAGAAATGTATAAAACCAGGTACGATATAAATAGCAACAGATGGGAAAGCGACACAAGGTGGACCTCTGGCCTGACAGTGATACCTTGCAGAGAAAGCGGAGGTAGCAGCAAGAAGAGAATATAGCCTTGCGGTGAGTAAGGGATCAGGAGGACAGAAAAAATAAGATGCCACTTCTCGGGAAGATAAGATGATTCTTAGCTAAACCACCTGAGACACCATCAGGGATTTAAGAAACCAAGGTTAACTCTTTTAGAGTTTCGGAGACACTGTCAATACAGATGAAAGTACAGTGATAAATGTGAAATGAAAATTTCATATCAGATTTTGAATTTGGATAATTAGGTGTTTTTTGGGTAAGTAGGTTAGAGCCCACCACCAACAAGCCAATAACTAGGCCTCTCAATCATTGACCAAGAGTGATCGCTGTGTTCCTCTAATGACTTGAAAAAAAACATATTGGATTGGAAGTTGGAAATTGATTTTTAACTTTGATACTGGTAGTTCCGTAGGCAAGGTTAGGAAAAAGGGACCCTGATTTGCACAAATCGTTCATTTTTACTTTGTTTTATTCTATAGTTGTTATGTAATTCAATAGATCACAACTTAGGCAAAGATTATAAGTTTTTTTTCTGGGGACAACCATTTTCCAGACAATTGAAAACTTTTAACAGAATATAGATAACAATAAAAAGATAAAAACAAAGCTAGTGGTAGGAAAAAAAAAGAAAAAAGGGCACCCACGTAATATCAATGAATGTAAAAACTTTATTTTTGGAGACAGTTCAACAAAAACCCCATTAGAAATTCCTCCCATTGACACGTTTTTCAAAAAGCTTAGTGAAAGAGATCTCCAAGAGATTGCACCAAGAAATTTGTTGAAATCTCCATTAATCTATCCCAGGAATCTTCCATACCCATCACCAATGTCATAGAACATTTAGGAATATTATTAACTAATATTAGTACTAGTAACATATAATAGTATACCTAACATCTGGGGCTGCCATTTGTCTCCTTCTAAAAGTTAGCTGTTAGCATATCGAGTTTTCTAGTTGACTTGGAACAAAAAATATTCAGCTAGGGCCGGACCAATGTAGTCTGTAGGCACACAAGTTGTGGCATCCTCACCCTTGATGATTTTCTTACACAACACTTTAAATTAGCCGGTCATGCAAAAAATAGATAGCATCTCATTCTCATTTATTGACATCATTCAATGCTTGCAGGGTCTCCGGCCCAGACTTTGTATATCGATTGTTGAGAGTTCTTGATGAACTTTTTGCCTGTTGCTTGTTCTCAGAGAACATTGAAGCTAGAGAGAGCAAAAAGCTAAAAAGGTAAGCAATGCAAAAACGCTTTCGAGTTACCTAGTGATATTAAGGAATGTTAAGCTGCTCCAGTTATTTCTGTTAAGATCCGGTAAAACTTATATGTCTATAGGCCTTTCTAAACATTTCAGGCCTGTCTTTGTGTCCTTGCCAGTAATAATCTTACCTTTTAGGATCTTTCCATTTTTTTCAGAACAAAACATATCCTGTTAACTATTACCCGAGGAAGCATAGTTCTTTAAACTCATGAAATGTGTTAGAGTTTTATGACCTAAGAGTCTAAAAAAAATTGAACCTGAGCTTTATGGACATGTACTTTATGTTTTTGGCAATTTCCTTCCTTTCAAATTTTTTTCCTAATTGAGAGGAAAGTCAGTCCTGTGGATGTTTATTAACCAATCAGTGTTTTCCCCTAAATTAGGCCAGCCCCTGAGGGATCTTTTTCTTCTCTCCTCTCTTCTTTTCTATTCTGTTCAACTTTCTTTTCCTCTTTGCACAAACAATACATTTTTGCAGCCTAGTAGCTCTTAAATGTATGTCTGGGTAGAATAAATGTATAATTATATGAATAAATTATTTTATATATGTTAATCTATAATTGTATATTGTGAAAATAATTTCCCATATATGCCTACAGACAAATGTTCTCATTTAAAAATGCTAAAAGTAGAAAACAGTATACATTACTTAACTGTGCTTCTGACTTATTGTTTGGACTGACAACACAGCACAATACACAATTTTTATTGTCAGCCCTTTTTACTGAATACCACGGCTCTGCCTACCTGCTACACCGCCCACTGCACATATATAAACTGATTTGATTCTCAACAAAACAATGTTACTTCTTTGACTTTCTGAAGCCTATCCACATAAAGGGCTCTTGAGAAATGTAGATCTGGGGATATTCTAAACTGCCAGAAAAAACTTTACAAGCCTGGTGATGATGTCACAGGGTGCAAAAAAATCTATTTCTTGCTACAAGAGCATTGTAAAAATGGAAAAAAATAAATGAATGCCAGAACATGATCTACAAGGAGAATGGAAGGATTGAGGGTATATTGGGGTCATTCCTGGACACACTTTAAAAAAAGAAAATACAATAAAGAGATAAAGAAAATGCCTTCATCCCTGAAGCTCAGAGAAGTGTATTCCTTTAAAATAATAATAAAAAAACATTATTAATAAACAGCAGAATAAGAAATTGTATTTTAACCTCATTTACAATTTACTGAGAAAGCCAATAATGAAAATTGTCATAAATCCCTATCCTATTTCTAATATTTGTGTTATGACAGCACGTGTACTCTGGGTTTATGTCGACTGTAAATAATTTAGAAAATCGTGTCAGGTATAGTGCATTCCAAGGTTTACTTGCAAATTTTAATCAGGGTAACATGGAAGCAATATTCAGCCTAGATTAAAATATATTCTTTCACCTTGTATGCAGTCCAGGTTGACTTAGTATATTCTGATGTCTGTGGAAAAAAAATGGTACATCTTGCATGACAGCGGAAGGCTGAAGACGGGTTTTAGGTACTGTATAAAGAAACATTTATTTAAAAAAAAAAACCTAAATCAAGCATAAAGATCCTCCCAGCAGACCCTTGAGATGGAAGTCTTTCTCATTTTCTCCATGGCAAAATTTAATCTACAGGCTTGCCTTTTCAAGCGTCGTATTCAAAGAAATGCAAATTCCTCAGTCGCGAGACCCCATCTGACTCTTAACACTGTGTGAATGTCAAAGGCTTAAAGGTCGTGGTTGCTCTACCTCCATCCATCCTCGCCAAATTAAAATAAAAATGAAAACAGGGAACACCTCTACCTGTTTGTTCCAAGATGCCGGTGCATTTTTTTTCTTTTTGCTGATCTGCATGCCAGGAAACAATCTGTTCATACAAATGGGAAGTACATGAGAAAATGATGTTAGGATTGGAGTAAAAAAAAAAAAACAGAAGACGAACGCCTTCATTAGAAAGCCGGAGGAGCGAAAGGCGCAAACGTCATTTGGACTCACTTCCGCCGATGCACATTTTCGTTTGATTGCATTTTTATGCTTAAATAAAAGAGGCTGCGCCGAATACGTCCGCATTCGGTGTGCCGTGCAGGTCATAATCATAACAAAGTGTCTCCGTTATTGGGAATCGGCACTTGATATGTCAAGCTGTTTGTCGCCGGCAACAAGGAAATTTTTAAATATTTTTTTTTCTTGTTTTTATATATTTTATTTGCAACTAGTTTTACAATGCACTTTTGGCTTTTAAGGTCTTGTAGGATTTTTATGATGCAGATGTAAAAATTTTCTTTAATGTAAAGCAAGGCCATTTGGTAAAATTCATGACGGCTTAATAGGTAAACCGTTTCAGGCCGTTACGTTCATGAGCAGGGTTCAGATTTGAGAGGTGCTGGAGAAATTTTTTATGACTGCAGGTATTAAAGCAAGCACGGGTTTAAATGTTATTTCAACTGCCGACCTCTAAAGTTAAATTATTATCAAAATATTTGCGGTGCAACATGATACTAAAATGACGCGCCTTCGCAATTTATTTTAAGGGTATGCTACTTCGTGCAACACAAAGGGCAACAGGGATTTGTAATGGGTAGTAGCTCTCAATCACACCAATCACCGTGTATATATTTAGGTTGACCTAGCGCCACATATAATTTTTGTTTCTCCCTGTCAATGCCTTCATTTCTTTAGAACAATGTTTCTCAACCAGGGTTCTCCAAGAGGTCGCTAAAGGTTTCAATGAACAATATGTGCCTCTGAGCTCAGTCCAAGTGACACCAATGATCTTTATGGCTATCTGTAAGGGTGACATCCTTCCCAAAGACCAGCAATGTAAGATGAATTCTTCCCACTGACCCCCACACTAATATACTGTGAGCTGTGGTTATAGTATTTATAGCAGGGGCTCCCCAAAGATCTGAAGGTTATTTCAAGGTTGGGAATGGCTGCTTTGGAAGGACAGATCGATCTATGTTCATGCATCTCACAAGGTCAATATTTTCTTTCAGGTATGAGTTTACATCTTAGAGATGACACAATTATGTAAATCCATTTTCTCTTTGCATTTCTTGAACATCTTTACAAAAGTCTGCCACACATCGGCCACTGATGCAGCCTAGTTCATAGTTACAATGTCACCGTGTTGGTTCAATGGCTTCCTTCCATCATGGGCTGATGGCTTCATCCCGTTCTACGCAAAACCAACTTAGTTAAGGTCTAGGGCTGCTTTCGTAATGGAAAATTGTACACGTTTAGTTTAAAAAATATACTATTGCTGACTTGCAAAGGTACTAAAAGGTCAACTTTAGGTAATATGCACAAGGACCTCAAAATGTTTTTGCGTGAAGTTGCCAAAAACATTTTCGTTTTTTTTTGAATATTCTAACGGCTTATTTCTCATTTGATAAAAAATTCTGTAAATGGGATAAGTAAAAAAACAATTCAGAATCAACGTAAAACTGTCTCCTGATTTGTTCAATTTTAATTTGTAGCAACCACAGATGGTTCTGGAGGAATCTCATTAAATGGGTCATCAGCAGTCACATATGTATTTATTTAGGATTTAATAACAGTGATGCTTTTTAAAAAAAACGCCATTGGGTCCCTGCTTCTGTTTTCTTGGCGCCACTTAACTTAAGCTACACACACAGATCAGAAGAACAGTTGTGAAAATCTGACATTTGTACAGTAGTCTCCCGACATCATGACTGATCAGGAATTAAAAATGGAGTGCAGCTCCCTCTCTCGTCCTCCTCACAAAATATGGTTCCAATGACAGTCATCTGACACCTGTATGGAGCTTTAGGTCTGCCACTTGGATTCAGGGTTTTCCAAAGGAAATTTCTTAAAATCTCTATTTATATAGGGCTAGACATTAACCTACTAGATTGTAAGCTCTTCCGGGCAGGGTCCTCTCCTTCTGTATCACTGTCTGTATTAGTCTGTCATTTGCAATCCCAATTTAATGTACAGTGCTGCGTAATATGTTGGCGCTATATAAATCCTGTTTATTAATAATAATAATAATAATAATAATAATTAACCTAACCCTGATTCTATGTAATCAATTCAGCCTCCAAGCAGTACTTAAAGTTCAAGTGTAGCCATTTTTTTTTAGTTATGGATAGTATATAGATAAACAAGGTAAAACCATAGATTCGAGGTAAAACCATGGTAATTTCTTTATTGCTGTCTGAATCCTACTGATAAAATAGGAAAGGTCTCCCATCACATAGGAATTCCACTCCCATACATCTCGATCTCCCTTTTTCCTATACTGATGACAACTGTGAGATCTTCCTGTACTGGAGACAGTTGTCATTATCACATATAGAGGGTTATTCCAATGCTAGGAGCCAATGGTAATTATTCTTCAATTTGTGGGGGAACAAAAAAATTAGATTTGGCAATAAAGGAATTCCAGTGACATCACAGGTAACCTGGTGATGTGGTATACCCCACCCTTACCTGGGGCTATTCAGTACAGAAAAGGGGGCAAATGGGTAACGTCATTGAAAATATTTTAGAATGTATTAGTGTATTCAGTTTATTCAGAATAACACAAATAGAGATGAATAATTTTGCATGGTCTTTGCAACCTTGATGGCAAAAGATATGTTGATGGGTTTACTGACACTTTAAGTGAAAAATGTATTTTACTTACTTGCTGGAAACAAAGATAAATATCATATTACACATTGTTTATGCAGAAATCTATGTAAAAATACAATATTGAGCAGTAAATTTGCAGTAGTAGGGACTTTTGGTATTGCAAATGTCAAAAAGTGATTTGACATGTTCAAACTTTTTCCCCAAACTAAACTCAATGGGCCTGATTTATTAAAGCTCTCCAAGGCTGGAAAGGATACACTTTTATCAGGGTCATCCAGAAAACCTGAAATGGATTTATTAAAATCATTATCTATGCTAGCATGTGATAAATCCCTTTCAGAAAATTTCAATGTCTTCTCTGCAGAAAAGAAGTGTCCTTCTTACGGTTTCAATGTCATTGGTTGGGTTTCATGGACACCTTATATTGGCTGTCAAGTGATGGCATCGTCCCAGGCTTCAGATCAGTATAAAGTATACTAAAGTCAGGAAAAGTTAAGGGATCACCGGTCACCATTTCCAAAAATTTGAAAGCAATGGACATCCAAGTTAGGTTTTAAAGAAGATCTTCCATAGTTTCTTAAGCTTGTCATTATCTAAATCTTTGATCATGTGATGAATTGGGTCAAGAGCCTTCCAATGTCTTCTCCACAGAGGAGTGTCTTCTTCAGGTTCCTATGTTGTTGATTAGCTATGCCAGACACTCGCTATTGGCTGTCAAGTGGCAGTGTCTTCTCGGACTTTCGATGACTACACAGCATGCGGAGGTCAGGAACAGTTGCTAAATGACCAGTCACCACCTCAAAAACTGTTGCAAGTGACATGGACAGCTAGTTTAATAAATAAAAAATAAGTTTTTTTCTTTTTAAAGCTGGTAAATGGATGGGAAGCTTGTTTGGCTTCCTTTGGTATTGAATATTAGCATGCTGAAATTTCCATAAAGGGATACCCTAGGCCCAAAACAACTAAAGCCATTTTCTGAAGCCAAAAACAATTGTGTCTCAGAAAGAATCGTAGGGCTGTAAAGTAGGCAAAGCAAACCCAAATTCTAATGCTCAGATATTCAAAAACACCATTTATGACCTCTAATCTCACGCCAGGTTTCAGGTGCTATTTTTTCTTACTGCTCTCACATCATGGAGGATTATATCATGCTTCCTTACAGCTACTTAGCAAATCTATCTTTAATGCGGTAATAAATGTTTTCGAGGAATGAAATGGAGGTGTTAGCTGGTAACAGCATAAACGTCAATCCTGTGAGCATGTTTGAAGACTTCTATGTGCTCTAAGCCCCAATCACCATCTGCTATTACCCAGAATGTGAAGGGAAATAGCACCTATTTATAGAGAGAGTTTGTATTCTTATTTTGTTCCCTGATAAGTGCTTTATAAAGTGTTCTAACATTCTTTGCAAAAAAAAAAATATATATTTATATATATATATATATATATATATATAATTATTGAGCTCATTTTGTTTTATTTTAAGACCAGCTTATCTGACCCCTAGAGCAAGTGTTCTTTGCCACAAGATACCCTTACGTTTTTCAGGATCCACCAGATATTCAATCCGGATATCTAAGAACAGATTACCCCTGCCCCCTGCAGGACGATCTGTACTTCCATTGCATTGATGCAGAGCACTGTGGATATACCATGTTTCCTCGATGATAAAGCATCCCCATCAAATAAGCCACCCCCCAATTTTTGCTCAAACAATTAAAATAAAGCATCCCCCGCAAATAAGACATCCTCCAATACCTGATACTGTGTGCCTCTGTGTGACTCCTCGATGCTGGCTGCAGTGCAGAGTGAAACTAAAAGTAACTTCAAAGGACAAGCAAGCTGCTATCTGCCCTAACGGAGTCTCTTACCCGGCCGTAGAAGCCAAAAAAAGTGAGTCAGTGATCAGAAGGGGACAATCAATGGCACATACAGTAGTGATCAGAAAGGGGACAATCAATGGCACATGAGTGATCAGAAGGGGACAATCAATGGCACATGAGTGATCAGAAAGGGGACAATCAATGGCACAGAGTGATCAGAAGGGGACAATCATGGGCACATGAGTGATCAGAAGGGGACAATGAATGGCACAGAGTGATCAGAAGGGGACAATCAATGGCACATGAGTGATTTTCAACAATAAATGTGTACTGTAGTCTTCTTCATGGAAAAATAAGACATCCCCCTGAAAATAAGACCTAGGGCATATTTTGGCATTTCAAAAAATATAAGACAGTGCCTTATTATAGGGGAAACAGGGTATCATTACCCATATCCTGCCCCCCTCAATATTAGGGGGATGTTAGGGGACTCTAAAGTGTGTCTGCGGGCAATTAAATCTAAACAATGATGACATGAATGTGGATATCACTGTTTGGATTCATTACGTTATTAACACAAGAGAGAAGCTGGGGATAGCTGTCCCCATCTGCCCTCACTCAATGCAAAGATGGAAGCTTCATCCACGTGAACAGAGCTCACATCATTGTGTACATGTATTCAGCCAGTCCAGCAAGAGGGCAGCTATGCTTAATTGGATGAACCCAATGACATAAGCTCTGCCCAACTGTCTAAATGTCTTTTAATCCACAGTGGGGAGCACTGGCATTGGATGGATCATCATGGCATGCTATTTGAACATATGCAAGGACAAATATTTTGTTTACATTTGTTGTATTAGTGAATGCGGTGTTGGTATTTCCTGCCTTACAGTCTTATGGTGTTGTTATTTCTAGCCCTAACTCCTTCTGGGAAAAGGAACACTACGTACCCCTGTACTCATTAAAGTGGGGTTTCAGATTTTAAATAACCTAGACACCCACAGACCCATGCAACACTGGGATTACATTGTGAGCACGAGGGCTCTTGACGGGATGAGGCAGGCACCAAAAAAAAGGTAAAAGAGTGATACCCAACCTAGCCCAAATTAGCCAACAACAACTAAGAACTCAAGCAAAAGATTGATGGTTTCCCCAGAAATAAGTAGCTAATACAATCAACTAAGCGAATATTAAAAAAATGTCTCCAGTTAGCTGTAACAATTCTAACTTTACACATATTTCTACTGAATAACTATAGAGGGTCATTTCTCCCTTTATAAACAGATAAAGACTACAACCTCAGGCCAACTCCTTTCATTACGCCAACATTGTCCATGCAATTGAGTGACGTTTGACTGCGACTTGCCATATCCCATGAAACCCTCGTCTTATTTCAAAGTGCCTTACCATCTCTCTGTTGAATATTTGAAAGACATTAACGAAAAGGCTGATCTGCCTTCTTTCAGCACTGTTGCCCAATTTTTTTTCCTGTTTCTTTCAGCTTGATTAAGCAACAATAACCTGCCCGTTAAATTGACTTTATTATATTTCTGCTTTGAGAATTTCTTGTGCAGCGACGGATATAAATTGCGTAATTCTCTATTCAATTAAACCCAGTGGCATTGTCTATAAAACGTCACCCGCTTGACATCGAACAGAGAAGACTACAATATTTTTAGCCTCCTTAAGTTTCATTATTATTTTATGAGACAATTCTTATTGCACAAAAAAAAAGGTTAGTGTCAAGGGACCGTACTAGTTGAAAGAGTAACGGCTTCGACTAAGTTGCACAAAAATACTTTCTTTTTTTTTTTTTTGTCATCCATTGCATATATGAAAGAAAGAAGCTTGTCATTCCAACTTCACAAAAACAGCGGAAGATGAAATGTACAGCTCCGCTGGGACAGCCATTTTTTCTGTTATTACAGGAGAAAATTAGAACCATAAAAATGTCCAATTTAGGGGAAAAAAGCCTCTACTTTAGTGTCATTTGCATAAAAGCTCTTACATACAAATTGTTATAAAGACAAATGGATAGAGCACTCTTAAAGGAAATTGGTTATATCTTAGGTGCTTTGCTTGGAACAACATAAAGGATTCTTCAAAGTAGAAATCCATTCTCAGGTAAATAATCGTAGGATAGATTTTTCACCTATTTCGATGGACGTGGACGTTTTTCATAAAGATCTCATCGAAAAACTGTGTATTTTGTTTTAAACTTTAACGTCTATACCATCCTCCCATCTGTAACAAAGCCCTCTCTGCAGTACGCACTACTCAATGTCATCATTAACAAGGCAAAGCTGACAGTAAGCCAAGTGGACTCATTTTTCAAATGGTCTCTCCATGCATCAAATCTAGAGCTGTATTTGGATCCATAACTGTCTTTGGAATTGTCACAAGATTTCCATTTCCTTACCAGTGAATAACCTTTGTTCTGCTTCTATTTTCATGTGGTATACATGTGCTTTCTTTTTTAATTTTGTCAGCTATATATAACCCATATCAATTCAAAACCTGGACTAAATTGTCCTTGTTAAGTGCACCTTGTGTGTAGTACGCGGAGTAAACCCACGCAAACATCGGTAGAACTTGCAAAATCCATGCAGATAGTGTCCTGTACGAGATTCGAACCTAGGACCTAGCACTGCAAAGAGTGCTAACCACCATGCTGCATTTGCCAACAAATAGCAAATGATTTTTAGGAAATCCAACTCAGGTTTGCTGGACTACCCAGGTTCTCCCATGATTATCTATCTTCTCTAGTCTTGGAGAGCTTTAATAAATCAGACTCATATTATGTTGATACACAATTCCTCTCTCTGCATTCATGACTGGCTACTCCCTAAAAAAGGTCCCATCATGGCATGTGACTGACCATAAAACATTAGAGAAATATAAATAAAAAAAAAATAATAAATAAAAAATCATCTCACTTCAACAGGTGCAAATGATAAAACTTCATAAAAAACAAAAAGTCTTGATCTGAGTTTTGTGTAAAGTTACTATTTCCAAAATGAGCAAAGTTTTTATATTGCCCATACATTGGCAAACGGCCTAACCGGTTCGGGGTATTGATAAATTCTTCAAGACCCGAAGCACTCATTGCATCAATTACTTAATATGTGCATAGTATACTCTGGTAAACAGTGTATGAGGCCAAGACATGAGTGTGCTTTAAAGGAACATAGGTTGTTAGTGCTTGCTCTAGGCCTATATGCAGTAGTGCAATCGTGTCCTTTAAACTCAATAGATGACAGTTTGGGTAAGGCCCTTTTCCGTTCAGGTATGACAGTGCCCCTTTGTAAGAAGGGCCAGGTCCATTAGGACAAGGTTTGATGTAGTTTGGCTGAAAGAACTCAAGTGTCTGACAAAAAGTCTTGACCTAAACCCCACATTCAGGATAAGTTGGACCAATATTTGCGAATCTGGCGTTCTCTTCCAATATTAGTACCTGACCCCCGAAATACTCTTTTGGTTGAAATTCCTCAAAAATCCCAAAAGACACACTTCAAAATCCAAGAAATATCCAACAAGCTCATTCAGCTGTATTAGCTAGATGTCTATAAATGGTTGGCCTTGGAACTGTAGATCTGTAATCACCAAATTGCCATTGGACAGCAGTGTGTTTTGAAAGGGACTTTCAGAAAAACCTTTGCATCTTCTCTACAAATAAATGTGCAAAAGTTAGATTTTGCATTTATTTTTAAATAAAAGGCTATTAGAGGAAACTGCTACTGGCAGCTACTGTACAGTTGTGTTTTTTTTGGGGAGTTGCTGGCCTCTGTTTGTTTCATTATGGTCCATTAAATGTGTCTATCATAATTTAACTTTTATTTTACAAATAATAGTCTAGATCTTAAAGCAATTGAATTTATAAATTCTCTTTTTAGTATACTTGTGCAAAATAACCAATGTAAATGCTATACACACACATGAAAATTTCCAATACACCTACATATCACATGGACCTATTAACCTTAGCTCATTAATAAGAACCCTTGAAGGGAAATAGAGGTAAGATCTTTTGGATCACTAACAGGTAAGCTTGTTGCCTTAGTGATATTCATAGCTTGGTTAATTGACTCATTAAGTGTTAATTAGAAACACCTTGAAGTATGATCCATTGATTGATGAAAGGTAGTGACCTCCATGGCTTTTTTCCATTGCTCATTGAAGGTGCACGGCAGGTGAAGAAGGCTTCCTGGACACATTCATTTGCACAGCCAATTAAAGTAACTTTGCCTCAAAACACAAACTTGCAATATATATAGATGCCTCACAAGGTGAAACAAACTTGTTACCTTTAAAACTTTTTCTAAGTAATATTAATAGGAAGAAGATGCTTTTGTTAGTCCAATCACATGGAAAGCACCTAACATTGTTGACACTGGGTCACTGCTGCCTCTGACAGCAGTTGCTACATTTACAAACTATTTTCATATACTTTTTATCTTAAAGCCCAATTTCAGCCAAAATGTTTATTTTGTTTTTAATGCAGTGGAAATAGATAGGAAACTTATTTCTGTCTGGCACAAAGTCAATCACCTGGAAAGGAAATGGGATTAAAACCGCCTGAAAAAGATTCTTTAAACCAAAAAACCAACAAGTCATACCAAACCATGCATTTACTAACCCACTCTATGGTAAAAAGGTCCAATATGTTGTTTTTTCATTCTTATATGTTCAACACTAAATGGTTGTTGTATCATCAGCAACATGCAGGGCAGCTTCTATATAGGAAACTAATTTAGGTTTCACTTTGACCAGAGCATATAATAAGAGCAGCTCAATGGCCAATAACAATTTTCTCATTAGAAAGAAAAGCAAAGAATATGTTCAAAGTTGAATACTTTTAGATCCTATTCAGAATGAAGATCTTGGACATGAAAAATCAAAGCCTCGCCCCATCAGGATGACCATTGTCACCGTGCAATACAAGATAGGGGGAGTCAATAAACGGGGAAGGGTCTGTTGTAGGAAGACCATATACATCACTGGTTACTTGTCTGTTGCTTTTTTTGGGGGGGGGGAAATAAATCTGGGGTTCAAGTCCTCTGTAAATAAATAGTAAAGGGTTTTGGTAAAGTAAGCTTGGGTTCTGTTGCTTTATCAGGACAACTTTAAAGTAACTGTTGTGTTCAAGTATGGCAAGTGACCTCCCATGATTCAGTGACTAGGTGTAGGGCCCTGGTCAGCATCAGTATTCACCACACACCAGTCCCCCAATCTAATGCTGCAGTCTTCACCTATAGCAAGCCCTCGCTCAGCCTCGAGAGACTGAATGCATTTCCCAGAACTCGGTTGTGCACAGAGGATGGTGTCTGGGGATGGACAAGCGGGTGACCCACAGATAAATTAGCCACAGTCAAACACAGGAGATCAGCCCACCAAACGAGGTAAAGAGGGAGTAGGCACAAGCAGTGTCGGGGTCACAGGCAAAGGTCAGTCAAGCTGAGTACAAGTGAAATGTCAGGGAACAGGCAATGGTCAGCAGCAGGAAAACACAAAAGAATCTCTCCAGCACAGATAAGTCTAGCTAACGCTACATCAGGAATCGGGGACTGGGATCAGAGAGGCTATAAGGACCCAGCAGCCGATGACAGCATGGAATTGCTCAGGAAACACTCTGCTAATCAGCTGCAGTACAGCTCCAAATCCCCTTCAGCTGTGCAGCCAAAGTGGAGGGGATGCTGAGAGAGAAAACACAGCTATAGGGAGACAAAGATGCTGCAACCGCAGACCACTAAATCCTAGAACTTCTATGCTGCTGTGAGCGTTGCCACCAAAGGGAATAGGCCGAGTGCGCTGTACTGCGATGAGACACCACCTGGAAATGTAGGCTCCAAGAGTCTCCTAACACTAGGCCTGCATTGCCCAAGACACAAGGATATTCAAGTGACAGGGACCATTAATCCTGTGTTCCACAAACATGAGAGTGGTGGAGGAGTGGGAGATCGATAATTGGGTTGGGGGAGATGGGCGTAGGCAGGGTCTCTTTAGGATACATTGCTTCAAAAAAATGTACTGTATAGTGCCAAATATTTGATTTCATAGGAATGTATTTTTCAATGACAACACTGAGATACCACTTCCCTTTTCACAGTCAGGTGATTTTGTTTGCAGGACAAGGGAAGGCTAATGAAGGCTTCACAGTTCAGTGATCAGCTTCTTGTGCCGCAGTCATCCCTTTCCCAGTGAAAGTCTTACAGAAAGAACAGAAGACAGTGAATGAAAAGTCCGTAGCTGGGAAATTGGAATGACAATATGCATGTTGGCAAAACAGATGCAGAGAGTCAAAGAGGTTATGAGCTCTGAATCTAATGGAAATGTATAATTAGGTATACATGCTTTACATATCGGCATGGTATATTTCCAATGTAGAACATTTAAATAAGGGAGAAGTGTACAAAAACTGTTTCACCATAATATATACAGTATTTCAATTATTTAAAACTGCATTCAGATTTCTGCATTTAGTATAAACGGATGAAAATTGATGTAAAACCCAAACCAATCAACGCTTAGTTTTCTAATAATTTTTGTTGAGAAAGCCACTTGTAATCTCCATCAGCAGCCCATGTGATGGTGACAACGCAGATGCACATTTGGGAAACTGGGATAGGTCATTATCATCCTAAAGCAGGAAATGATGAACAGGAAACTTTATTGTGGAAATAACTTATGTTAATATTTGCAGGTTTAAAAGGATTAGGAATTACGTTTCAGCCCTGAGGTCTCTTTGGTTGGGCCTAACGAGAAGAACTGCACAGAGCTGGGGAGATCATTTGGTACTTCCGCAGCATAGGAACGGGTGGGAGAGTGGAATACCCACAGTATATTCACATGAACATTTCAGTCCTGGACCAAATCTATTCCAAGTTTGCTGAATCACCCAGGTTCTCCAATTATAGTCTATCTTTTACAGTCTTGGAAATCTTTAATAATTTACACCCATTGGCCCTGAATTAATAAAGCTCTCCAAGGCTGGAGAGGATACACTTTCATCGGTGAAGTTGGGTGATCCAGCAAACCTCGAATAGATTTCTTTAAGGTCATTTCCTAGCAAATGTCTTGAATCCTGGACCAGATCCATTCCCAGGTTTGCTGGATCACCCAGCTTCATTGATGAAAGTGTATTTTTTCTAGCCTTGAACAGCTTTAAAAAATCAGGCCCATTGTGTTCATCAGAATAGCAAATAATGTAAAATTGTGTTGACTTGTTTTTAAAGCCCTTGACAACCATGTCAAGAGGACAAGACCAAAAACAAGCCTTTAGCCGATTCTACCAGGCATTCTAAGATAGGATGGTGATATTTGGTGGCACTGGCAATCAAGCCAAGGGTTATTGGGCAAAAACTGTCTGTGTAGAAGTCTTTGGTCTTTTTTTCTTAGAAAATCTGAACTTCCATAAATATCACTGAAAATCTGATTTGGCCTGAGACATCCAAATTTGTATTTTTGGTCTAAGCCTAATGTTAGTATTAACCCAAATATTTAAATAAAATAGGAACCATAGAGAATTGTGTTGATGGCCTTTTATTTGTTTCAAGTTGGTTTTGCATCCCCACACAAATCTTTGGCTTTTCAAAATCTTCTTGAAGCCAAATGTTAGAAACAGGTGAAGAAGGTCAGAAGTTGTCCAACTGTAGGCCTTGTATATCTGTTAATAAATTCTAAATGACCTCGGAACCATCAAATGTTGCCATAAAATGGACAAACAGCCCAAGTATCTGTTTACAGTTTTTGGTGTTCTTCAGTTCCTTCTTAAACTTAGGGTATGGATTAAGAGTCCCAGGGGTTGGTGTATGAGGTTATATATAAAATATATTTTACACAAATACAAATCCTTTGTAGAATAAGATAGTTCACATATGTGCATTTCACTGTATTTTGCTTCTTGCCTTGCTTTCTACTTTAATATCAACTATATACCTTGACTTGACTTGTACAGCGCACATGAAGGTGTTGGTGCTATAGAAATGAGCAATCATAACTTACTGCTTAGCTGAATTAAAACATAGCCGGCAATGGAGAACCGAAACTCATGATCAGATTGCTACTATGCATCTCATTGGGTTTGTTTGGGGTTTGCAGAATTTTTGTGCATTGGAATTTCTTTGATACATTAACACGGTAGAAGATTCCCTGCTAAGATTCCTGAACACCCTGATATGTAAATGCCCCTCATGAAATGTATCTCCATGGTTTCTCCGTGATTGGTGACGCATCTGTATTCCGTGAAGCTCCTAATACAGTGTCTATTATGTTAAGCGTAGCCCTCACAAAATGCTGAATATTTGAAAGGCCTCTTAGTCCACGCATGCCAAAGCATATGTATATACATGCAAAACTAGCAGAAATGTACGAGCAGGTCTATATATCTTGTCAAAATCAGCGTCCTCTTTCAAAAGGAGAAAACGCAGGGCATATAGATAAGCGAATAATACAACAGCCTCATATTCACATTCAAATTTTTTTTTTACCATTTAAATTTGACTGCATCTTCCTTCCTCACATCCAGAGAAATCCTTCATATGTATATTATATACAATCCCCCAAATGCTGCTGTTTAGAAGCAAATCAAAGCACCACTGAATTTGTATTTTTTATTTTTGGTTATAGATGGTTTCTTATTAAAGGTTTTTTTTTGTTGTAGCAGAAAAAAATATCCTCTTTGTAAATACAAGGAAAAAAAAAGAGCTACTGATGAAGATGAAAAATCGTTATATGAAACGCCATCTGTTCATCCAATTAAACACCTCGTATATGTAAATTTCATAATTTCAGAAAATCTGTAGATAAGTAATAGGATGGAACGAACACTGACACTTAAGGCAATGGACTGAGAGTGAGGAGGATTGGGCCGGTCTGAGAAAAATTGTAAGGTGCAACCTCGAGAATACGCAAGCTTGTTTATTAATCGGAGCTGTGAAAGATGACAGATCATTTGCATATTGGTGTATATTGCATTCTTATATTTTTTTTTTTTTTTACATCCTGTGTAGTCATAATAATAGTTTACATAATTTAATGTGGGATTCTGTGAATATTTTCACCTGGGAGTGTGTAAAGGCCCTGCAGTCAGGGAGGCCTGCGGTGTGACATATTAGGCCTACCGGGCAATTCTGTGGCACCTTATGTTATGCTAAATATCAATTAAAAATCCTAAAGAGGAAATAACAGTCCTCTTAAATTAAATAGTAAATGTACACCTTATTTTAGCTATTCCCCGGCGAGTTGGTTCAAGAGAGAAGATTAACACTGGGTGGCGCTCCAGCTATCAACAGGGAGGTTAGTGCATGCATGGGTCAAGGGTCATGACTGCGACAGGTCAGAAATTTTGCCGATATACAACTTACCCCCCACCCCGTTTTAACCTTCTTCCCAATAAAGACACCTGCGGGTATGGTGCAAGTGGCCTCTCGGCCGTCTATTACCTATTCTTCAAACATTCTTACATACGGGCATCGCAAAAGCCTTATACCATTAGAACATTACAGCGCTTACTAAAACCAGCATACCCATCAGTCTGGTTGCAGGTCCTCCAAGGCAATAACTTCACCACCATCAACCAGGCACCTGCGCTTCTTGTTGATATACCAGGCCCCCAGACGCAACTCAACCACCTTGAGAACTAAATAAGTTACGCGTAATATCCCACCTGATTACCACCCATTTTGCTGATAAATTACACCATAGATGGCTCTCCAAACCAGTCCATTACCCTCGAGGACTTAAAACCACCTGCAACTCCAAAACTCTATAAAAGGGACCAGACCACTGACCTTACCCTTTTACCCCACTTTCTTTTATACATTTTTCTCCTCCCACTCTTTACCTTTTCCCCGTATCTTTGCCTTGCTCTCTTTTTAATCTCCCACAACACTGCACCTATTAACCCCTATTTACCCGGCATAGCCTTCCCACCCGGAAATGCTGGCCCTACGCCTAGCTTTTTCCTATCACAGGCCCTTCCTTTCCTTAAATGAAAAAGCCGCCTACCTGCAGACTTGCCAAACATTTACTTTTTTATTGGCACCTTCAGTATCTAAGCAGGGTCCCTGCCGGTTCAGTAAAGGATTGAAAGGCCATAGACCAGGGATTGTTTTTTTTACAAATGTTTTACTAATGTAATATTACATTTGAAGCTGTCCATGCATTGGATGTACAGAGATTAAATATTCTTACAGAAACTACTCATGCTACACCCTAACTAAAGCCTACAGGCAAGTTTAGGTAGTGGATCTTCCACAAGATCCTGAAATCCCTAGGAGAGAGCCTGGAAGCTAAGCAGTCCTTGCATTTTAAATTTATATGTGTGCTACCTAAACATAAATTATGACATCTAAATGAATGGTAGGTGGGACAAAAAGTGCATAAAAGTTTTAGTGCTAAAATATATTCCACTTTCCCAACTCAAAAAGATTTCTAAAGTTGAGTAGACCTTCCGTATTACTAGTAAAAACATTCACACTTTCCAAGAGGTTAATTGAGCCATTGGGAGAATAATCCAATGTACACTCTGATTTAAACCAATTACAAAAGATCACGTAACCAAATCCCTGGGCTTTGCATCATGTGGTTTACATTGACCAGAGATAAAACAGGTATAAGGTGTGATATGAATAAACAGGAATGAAACTAACAATCACTAACATATATCATTTATTATTGATGACATATAAAATAGGAACTATTTGACCAGCTTTTTCCTACAGTTGTTGGCTGTATAATTTTATCAATAATACAAAACATACAAACAAGCGTTGTTACGGATTTTTAAGGCACCTTTTTTTTAATGGATATTCGTGAACATAATCGTAAAAAACTGCAATGTATTTAATAATTAAAATATACACCAACATCATTGGACATACATGGTATTCAGTCCCATGTGTTTTTCTATGTTTCAACACGTTTCGCAAGATGTGCTTCTTCAAGTGAGAAATCATGAGACCAGTACATCCTAGCTGCATATATAGTTTTATAAATAACATTGTTCATTTAGCATACAGAACATTCACATATTAAATTATGCTACTGTTCAAACAATTGCAAACAATTATCATAAAATTGTAGGAGTTGCATAAATCAATAAAACGTGGTTTCCGCTAAGGTTTCAACAATGTGATAGAATGTCCACACACATCCATCTGATCCTTTTCTCCTACCGACAGCTATGTAATAAAGGGCTGTCCCATTCCAGTCCTTGGGGGCCATCCAACTCCATTTTTCGAGGGCTCAGATTCTTACACATTTTAGTGTCCCTCTGTGGTTTACAAAAACTCTAAAAATGACTTTAGCCTGTTGGGGGCCCTAAAGGACTGAAGTTGGGTTTTTTAATGTATAAAAAGTTTTACCTTGAATTGAATGGCTAAACCGCCACTCAGACAACACAGTTGTTGCCAAATCTGAAAAGGATGAACAATCAGATTGTGTCGTGAAGGGCCAATTTCATGTTAAGAAAAGGGGGGAAATTGCCTGTAGTGGGAATAAAAATGTAAAACTGATTTAACGCAGCCATCAAGGCTTTTTTTTAATTGCTATAAAAAGCTTCTGTGTTAACAGTGTTTAAGGTATTTAAATTGGCTTATTCAAAAAATTAATTTTTCCATCAGAGATTGCACCAAAAAAAATAATGATATCTTTTCAGTAGCTGCGATTTAGTAATATTTTTTCCATTATTTCCACTGTCAGTGAGATAAAAGCAGAATGGTCTCACACTGAGCTGATTTTAGTATAGGCTGTATATAGAATTTTTTAGCTATCACTTTTAATCGTCTTGATGAGTTGAAACCTCCTCTCAATTAACACCCCAAATGACACTGAGACTTCTTAATGGAAGATATAAGTGAGAGGAGGGAGGGAGAGAAAAAAAATAAAAGCTGCAAAATTGATAGATCAGACCACCGCTAGGACTGAAACATCCGCTGAATTTCCAGGGCTTTGTTAGATGACATGTTGTCATTTACGCAAATGTGCCAAACTCAGAGGGATAATACGTCTTTTTCTATTGCTGTATGTTTTTGTAAAGAAACCCTCTTTGGGGCGAATGGGGGTAAAATATTTCAGGTGTCCTGTGCATGCTGATAAAGATGCCTATGCAATGGCATTTGTTGATAGTGCTAAAGTTTACCCAGTCTTAATAGCAAGGCTGTCCATAGCGACTGGCCTATAGGGATGGGGTAAAGGAGCTTAGAGCCAAGTCCCAGCGCTACCAAGAAATGGTAACTTTCCAGATGGTGTTCAACTGTGACTGGAACATTTGGCACCTAAACTCCTCAATACCGTCTGCATTTTACCAATCCAACAGATGGCACTCTTTTGGAGTCCTTCTTAAAACACAGAGCTTTTACACACCTATAATGCTTGGCACGTATTATCTTCAACAAGCAGTTCTACAAGGTGTACAGTGTGCATATTGATGGGTTTTCTATTATTAATAATAATAATAATAATAATAATAATAATAATAATAATAAAAACACAGTGGAGACCATGTTTGGGGGCTAGCAAACCCATCTTCCCCCTATGGAGACACCTAAGTTGCTTATAAACCCAACCCTGCATTTCAGTTGATCCAGGTACTGGTGCAGAAAATGAAAACTGGGTGGGGGGCATAGGCTTTGCCATATGCAAAGAATGGATTTAAAACATACTGAATTGTAGACTTGGTGGGCATGGTTAAAGGAGAATAGGCTATGCTTTTTATCATTTTTTTTTAAATTTTGTCCTCAAAGTACAATGTTGCTTTCCTATAATAGGTATCAACCTGGCTTTATCTGTAAAAATTTGGTCCCCGCTGCGATGATCCGTTCTGTCAAGCGTCGAAAAATATAATACTCACCTTCTCCCCTCCGCTCCTCCGGAGATGTCTTCTGTCTTCTTTCTTCATCCGGCGAGTGCAGTGACGATCACCGGGGTTTCCCGGTGACGTCGCTGCATGCGTCGGTGTGGGCGGGAGGCGGGGCGGGAAATTCAAAATTTTGTATTGAGTTCCTTTGCATTGAACTCAATACAAAAAAGCTGTATTGAGTCCAATACAAAGAAAACCTTATATAATATATATATAATTGTATTATATATATATTATATAACATTATACACTTTTTTTTTAAAGATTTTTTTTAAAGTTTTTTTTATGTTTTATAAAAAAAAATTTATTATTAAATTTATAAAATTTTGGACATATTTCGGTGAGTTATGCGGTAATTAGGTGAATTAATTATTGAGTAATTCGGTGAATTATAGCCTACAATCTAAAATAAATTTCCATGCAAAAAATTTAACACTTTTTGCATGGAAGTACAGAAGTTTGGAAAAAATTAGAGCACCCGGCGTTTGTGTACGGGTCCCTCGGCGATTCCTGATGATGTCCGTGCGTGCGACCGTCGATGGGGGTCGTAGCGGGAAATTCAAATATTTTGTATTGGATTCAATACAAAGTCCTGTATCCAATTCAATACAAAATAATACAAAATATATTTATGTGGTTTTGTCTATAGGTATGTGGCGTTGGACTGTTGGACACTAGGGAGGTGTTCTAGAAAAATATATTACTATACAGTTTACCGAATTATCGCATTTTCAGTATTTTTCATTTATTAATGTATTCTTGTTTAAGCTGATTTTTGTGTATTTTATTTAATTTTATTAAAAGTTTTTTTTTTTTTTTACATGATTGTGTGTTTTAAACATTTTTTATATTTATGATATCTACTAGACCCTTGTTCGGACATATTTCTGTAAGTTACAGGTCTACAATTTAAAATGTGTTGGCCCCTTTGCCACTGCAACTATTTACTATTCTTAACTTGCATTTATATAGCACCAACACATTTTGCAGCACTTTACAAAGTTCATAGCCATGTCCCTAACTGTCCCTAAAAGAGGCTCACAATCTAATGACCCTACCATAGCCATGTGTAATTAACTTGGTTGAAGGGCATGTTTTGAGGAAGCCAATTAAGCTAACTACATGTATTTGAGATGTGGGAGAAAACCCACACAAACACAAGGCGAACATGGGCTCATCTCAGATGAGAATCTGATATGTGTACAACAACCTGGCGGATCCATGAACGACAAAAGATGAACACTCATTCTCCCCTTTTTATAGAACAGGACAGCTATGTATGTACATCGCTCATTCATTCATCTTTCAGTTGGAAGCGGTTGTGAAAGATTGTTTCCAACGACAAAAA
Organism: Pyxicephalus adspersus; assembly: GCF_032062135.1. NCBI lineage: Eukaryota > Metazoa > Chordata > Amphibia > Anura > Pyxicephalidae > Pyxicephalus > Pyxicephalus adspersus. The sequence goes on from NC_092869.1 coordinate 40,018,266, forward strand.
TTTGGTTTGTGTACCCAGCTAAACTACAAACTCCTTGTAGATGGTGTCCTGGCTGAGATTCAAACCTGGGACCTAACATTACAATGGCAAAAGTACTATCCACTGAGACAACCTCTCCGCCTATGATAACATGGGATCCATTAATAGACACATGGAGAACAGAAGGGCATTAGGCATCCAAAGATTCTTTTCTAGTGTAGTTCTTGAAGATGCTAGTCTAAAGACTTAGACCCTAATAGCCCATTCAAGATACAAATTTTTGTCTAAATACTTGGTAAATAAAACAACTGCAAGGACCAATGCTAAGAAAAGAGGGCGAAATTCAGGCATGACCAAGTACCTGGGCCCAGCAATTTAATAAAAAAAATAAACTCACTCCCATAACCTTTTCTTTTGATAAGTCCTTGAGCAGCTGTAATAACAACAAAAGTGCCACCATTGGAAGAGGAAGGCGAGAAAGGTTTCTTACTCTTGATTGAGGTAAAAGAAAATAATGAAGGTTTCAGAAGTCAAACAATCTGCTGGCGACCTGACACTTTCCAGGTGAACCTAGATTAGCAAACTTGATGTTATGATTGTAAAATAATTTAATTCTTTCAAAACGTTAATAAATCAAAAGGTGAGGTGGGCCGCAGAACGGCAGCAAATTGCTGAAATATTTTTTTTCCAAGTCATTGGCACGACTGTGGAAGGCTAAATGGATGTACTCGGCGTGTGTCCGTTAGGTTTTATTGTTACGTTAAGTGCTCTCAAGGTTCTGGACGTATACTTTCCTAAACAATCTCAAATTAATCGAGACGTTTTATTCGACAAGTCAATCAAAACTGAACTTAATCAAATAGCATTGTGAAACAGGGCTGACAATCATGTAAAAACAGCATAAAAGATTAAACATACCGTCCGTGAGTTAGTGACACGGAAATAAACATTAATATTACACTTCAAGGTAATTAACTGGAGCTTGCTCTTCAGCAGAATAGGTTGTATGAGTAATCACAGCGATAATATCATATGTTTTGAAATTCGTAAATTTGAAAGTCATCAGCTTTAGAAGTACAGGGACTGGTACAGAAAACAATGATATTGTAACAGCAATACATTACCTATGTGACGGCATGTGTAGTCGTGTTGTTTATAAGCGCTGATTTTAAAAAAGTCGCCGCATATTAGCCTGGCTTTTTCTTCAAAACAAATCATTTTTAAAAAGGACCAACTATTTCCAGAGAAAAGCAATTGGATCAAAAGCAACAGCAGAATGGTCATCTATGCTACTCCTTGAGCAATGGACAATTTTTTACGTCTCAGCTCAGTTTATCTGACAATGATCTTCATGGCTTTGTTTAAGAGTGAAATTCTTCCCAATGACCAGCAATGTAAGAGGCATTCTTCCCACTGACCATCACACTCATGGACTGTGAGCTGTGGATATAGTAATGTAGTAAGGGTTCCCTAAGACCTGAAACTTAATTCAAGGGGTATCCCAAGGTCAAGAAACAGTGCTCCAGGGGCTTGGTTCGCAAGGCATTTGTAGCAATCAACTACTACAGGATAACATCTACAATCCTAAAAACTTAACTAAAACCCATTTCTCAAAGAAAGATTTATTTAGTTAAGTAAGATGAACATTGCCACATTGTCTTGACTAAAATTCCAGGAAAAAAAAACCTCAAAAACGCTAAAAAGTGTTGGGATTCCATGAAGACCAGCCACACTGACCACATATCAGTATACATGTCTAATTGCTCATCTTCTTCTGCTATGAGTTGCTCCATTTGTTGCATTTGTTCCATCTCCACCATCCAGTTGCAAAGAAATGAAAGGCAAACACCAAAATCTAAGAATGACCATCCTAGAAACGGTAAGACAGTATAGCAAGAGTCTTAAGTTGAGTCTCGCCTAAATGATTTACGTGTACCAGGTATAATAGGGGGTAAAGCCACTGAGGAGGAATTGAGAACTGACTCATAGCAAATAATATGAATTTGAAAAATGTATACGTTCTCCTCTTGGGTCCTACTAAATAATAAAAGTTTAGGCATTAAAATAATACATTCTTCAGCAGAAAGTTGTTGCCAAGATCACGTTCTCAATATTACAATATAGATACAATATAGAGGGGGACCTATGTAAAAAGAATGCCATATAGCTCAGAAATTGCACGTGGAGGATAACTTTGCTGAAGCAATAATGTTTCAAAAGAAGTCTGGTCCCCGGTGAGCTCCTGTGGGTTTGCAAAATAATTGATAAAAGAAGATAAAAGAACCTGGTATGAATACAAGAAACCAAAGTAGCGGACACCTCGGTCCAGAAGATTCTAAAGAGGACAAAGAAGGGAGATGAGTAGCAATAAGAATAAAAATCAAGTGATAATGCTCAGTAGAATTCCAACCTAAGAAGGTAGAGGCCCAAAGTGGAAAGGGAGGGTTGTCAAAAAGATGGGTAAGTGGAGCAGGGCATTAGAATAGTAAATGACTACGTAATAACTGATCTCATATACCCAGGAGATCAAGTATTAGGTTGGGGCTAATGCTTTCTTAAGACCTATGCTTTCTAGATCTATCTTATATGATATATATATATATATATATATATATAAATATATATATATATATGTATATATGAGCAAGGGGGTGCTGAGAAATTCCTGGCTTTGCCCAAAGTTATGAAATAACACATTTATTCAACATATTCCCCCTGACACTGAAGCACTTGGTACAGCGTAGTTGCAGCTTTTTTGGACTGTTCTAATAAAAGTCCTTTGGTTGGGCCGCAAACCAGCTCTCAGCAGCATCTTTGACGTCAGAAATGTCCTCAAAACGTTGCCCCTTCAAGTGTTTCTTCAAATTCGGGATCAGGTTAGTAGATGGTGGACCAATTGGGATGGTGGACCAATTGGAAACCCAGGGTGTTCAATTTTTGCAGCCACAACATTGGACGTGTGCGCAGGTGCATTGTCCTTTTGGCCAACTTTCCACTGCGTTTCAACTTAATTCCCTCCTTCAGCTGGTCCAGGAGGTTAGCATAATACTGTCCAGTAAAGTTAGAGCCCTGAGGTAGGTAGTCCACCAACAGAATACCGTCTTTGTCCCAGAAAACATTGCCATGACTTTTTTGGCCCATTTCTGGGTTTGGAACTTCTTCGGCTGCCGGGACCCGCTGTGGCGCCCACTCATCTTTAATGGTGAAAAGCCCAGTCTTGAAACGAGATATCCAGGTTTCAACAGTGCTGTAGGAAGGACACTTCTCTCCCAGTGTTTGTGTCATATCATTGTGAATGTCCTTTGCTGACTTTCCCTGGAGAAACAAAAACTTCATGACAGCCCGTAACTCCAATGACGTCAAACTTGCTTGTGCCTCTGCCATCACTCACTATAAGATAAAACAGTTTTAAAAATCGCAAATACTTGATGTTTGCACAGTTACATACTAAGATATTAGGCTGTCATAAGCCCCTACACTCATTTTTCTATCTCATCTGGAAGGGGGCAAAGCCAGGAACTTCTAAGCACCCCCTGGTATATACTTACGTATATATGAATATCCTCACAGCAATATGTAGGTTGTCATTCCTGAAGAAGCAAATATATATACGACACGTGTAGACACTGCAAAGTATTTGGAAACACATTTAAAAAGACACCGCAAAGTATTGAAACAAACATAATTATTGAAACTGTACTTAGCTCTTGGAAAGATGAAACATTTTTTATAATGTTTTCGATTGGAAATATAATTGGTTGATTTTATAGAAAGATTGTTGTGAATACCTAAAAAGTTGCACAATTTCATGTTGTAATACTGGTGTATGTATAAAGATGTAGTACCTATTGGCCAGCTTTTGAAATACTATGTGCAGGTTTTGAAACTACTTGTAGATAGAAAACAATGAGAGGCTCTTGTAATACTTATCAATAATACCTATTTATTACTTTTATTTTACAGTAAAACTATTTCAAAGAATACACAATATGCATTTGTTGGTGCTAATGACAGACTAATATAAAATGTACTGAAAATGTCAGGACCGTAAAGTCAGTCTCCTATACGAGGTTGTATGGTTAATAAACAGGAAAATTGAACAGCTATTGTTTTAGGTTTTAATTACATAATTTCTTAACCTACCAGTTATTTTTATTGTAAAGGTTGTTCTGTTATTATTTAATGAGCTTCAGTGTATTCGATGTGCAGAGTAGGACACGGTACATATTAACCTGACAACACAGAACTGGAAGAAAACTATAGGTTAGATTTCAGTACGATTGAACTTTTTGCTAAGTACCATTTCATCTTCACTGAAAGCAATATTAAGAGCTGTTAGTAGGTCAGGGAATAATTACAATTTAATGATAAGACAAAGGATGCTGTTTTTTATTATTTTATTCTAAAGTTTCAAGTGTGAAACAGAGAAACGTAACCTTTTTGGCAGCCCATATCTTCAACCTTTCCTCTATTTCAGCACTGAAACTTCGAGCAGCCTCTTTGGCATTTGACACTTCTGGAACAATCAGATGCCTGTGTGCCCCTACTGAGTCCCATTGTTTTATCTTCTATTCTCTACAGCAGTGTTTCTCAACCAGGGTTCCTCCAGAGGATGCTAGGGGTTCCTTGAGCAATGAGCAATTTGAGACTCTTTGATCAGTTTAAGTGACCCCTGAAGATCTTTTTGGCTTTCTGTAAGGGTGACATTCTTTCCAATGGCTAGCAATGTAAGAGGCATTCTTCCTACTAAACACAACACTAATGTGAGCTGTTAATAAAGTAATTAAAGGGTTCCCTAAGATCTGAAATATCTTTTAAAGGTTCCATCATGGGTTAAGAAACTTTGCTCTACATCATTTCATATACTTTAGTAATAAAGTTGTTGGAACTCTGTTATTGCATGGAACAAAGGCATTGGCTGCTGAAGATGTACTTTCAATTAGGAAAGGGGTCCAAAGGAATAAAGGATCTACAATAGGATTCCACAATAATGGACAAGTGATAAACTGATTTCCAAATTGGACTTTTAAGGCATCACATTCAAATAACGTATAAAATCACAAAACTTTATTCAGCACAATTAAAAATTATTAAAAGATTAGTAGTTGCATACTAGACAAAAACACTAATTGGTAATTTATTGGCAATAAAAGTTTTTATTTCAGAGAAACCTGCCCAAAGACAGTGTTGAATTTATACATAGATGTCCTAAGATAAGTTGGAGTGGGGTTAAGAAATAATAATTTGTTGCATTTCACAGAACTGGTCTGTTTCTTCAATAATAATAATCAGGAGGTCAGTACAAATCATGATAAGCGGTCACACATTGCCCTGAATACAGCACACATAAGCCGAAGAAGTGCACCACAATGGCAACAGGGCTCCCTCAATAGATAAAAAGTAGTTTATAAACAGTAAGAACTGGTAATGTGTAGAATATGTGGGTGCCAAGATCAGCCAACTAAATAATTTGTATTCGTGCAAAGTGCTGACTGAGGAGACAAGCCAGAGTCCTTCATACCTCTGAAAAGAGTATGTATAAGTGGTTGCTATATTTTTGTATCCTGATAGGGTCACTTTAGCTAGCCTAATAACATACATTCCATGCTATGAAAGCAAAACACCTGTTTTCAATAAAAAAACCACGACGCCTATAAATTTTGTTTGGGCGACGAAACCAATTCCGCTCATTTACAATGTTACATGCGACCTTACTCGGGTGCCCATCCGTTTCATTATATATGTCATTAGACCAAAGGTTCTATCATCTAAAAAAGGGTTTGAAATTTGAAAGTAAAATGAGGGTGGTTAGAGGGCTACCGATATTGACCTTCTCCCTAAATTAGCAGAACTCTATGGTCAACAACAGACACCATATAGTAGACACCGTAGGATTCCATTGCCACTGTGGGCACCACCTTCCAGATAGCCCATTCAAATATCTATGACCTGAAATGTAATTTTTGGGTTGAAATAGCCCACCAAGTAAAATTAAAAGTCCTGTGCCCATTGGCTGCACAGGCAAATATTTAAAATAAAGCATTATTTTTTTAAAATATTTTTGTATTAGTTCCTAGACATACAAACATGCCTTTTGATATACTTTAAATCCTAACTCTTGCTGGAGGAACAATTAAAAAAAAGTAGCTAACACTGTTTTACTCATCTACCCATTTCCTTTGAGCCCAGACCAACATTTACACCATTCTTTGTCAAACAGGGTTCCCTAGAGCCCTAGGGTTCCTCCAAGGGGTTTACTGAGCAATGAGCAGTTTGAGTGACACCAATGATTTTTTTTGGCTATCTGTAAGGGTGACATTCTTCCTATTGGCCAGCAATGTAAGAGGAATTCTTCCCACTGACCACCAAACTAATGTATTGTGATCTGTGGATATTGTATCTATACCATGGGTTCCATGAAATCCTGAAAAGTATTTCAAGAGTTCCTCTATGTTAAAAAGTTCAAGAAACACTGATTTATCATCAAACTCGGACAGTACTGCAGAAAATATCAGTATTTATATATCAGTACATGAGCTCCCTTCTCCATGAAGGGCCAACGACCTCCAGAATCAGACAGACAATGGAAGTAATAATGCGCTAGGGGGAACGATGAATGGAGATCTGTTTTTCATTTTTTTTTTATGTAGAATGTACATTATAATATATAAATATACATATATATACATTTATATTATATATATACATATATATTTTTTTTTTAATATATATATATATTTATATATATATATATATAAACCCCATTCCAGTTATTGCAAACTTCACAAGGTACCCTTATTTCCGAATCCTCTCTCTACCACAGAATTCGATAATTCTCTTGCAGATTGGTCGAAGACCCCAAAGTCCCGTTAGGAATTGTTCCACAAAGTCAGACTTGATAAGCACCGCTAATGAACTTGGACAGGCTGGAAAATATTCATAAAATGCTTTTAAATATTGATATGATGTCACGGCGTGTCTGAAAAATCTGAAATGTTCATCTCCAAAGCAAGGCATGTTGTGTCTAATTTATGAAATAGAAACTGATTATTGCTATTTCAGAATACAGCAGAATATGCATCGGTGTGAGTAATAAAATAATTATCGGATGGAGGGAGAGCTTGTAAATGGGCAAATGCAAATGAGTTTCCTGACTATTAAATGATAATCTTCACTTTTTGCTCATAATTGATGCTAGGAGTATTCATATTTAAAAACAAATATCTTTTTATTTCCTCTCAACCATTGTAAACGCTGTATAAAAAGCCTTGACTATATGACAGCTTCTGCTCTGCTGGAACAATGGGCAAAAAATAAATAAAAAAAGGATTCTTGTCTAGATAACATTATTTCTCCTTGTTTGTAACAAAGGACAGTTTGCATTCAGTAATTATAAATTTTATATCAATGAGCTCGTTCCTGGGCTTGCATATCTAATTTTGGAAGAATAAAATGGATTTGATCAGTTATTAGAGAATTAGGTCTGATACCTTAGCTGTGAATGAGCCAGTGTTAACCTGAGCAAATCTTCTGCAGAATAATGAACTGATGCCAGAGCTGATTTGGAAATTTATTTCTTTTTGTAAGAAAACTTTTTTTTTTGTTCCTGAACAGATAATAGACAGGGCAGCAACACAATCAACTTCACAAAACTGTTGATTACCTTTTTTGCAGATTTATAAAATCCTAAAGGGTTGGTCCACCCAAAAATCAGTACTTTTTAAATATTTTAAATATTTTGGATACTCAAGGGAATCTGTTTTTAAAGAAGTTAATCTGACATTCCCCATTTTCTGGTGAAGATTTGTTCATGACCATTTAAAAAGCATATATCTGTAAAATTGTCCACCAGGGAATGTTTGGTGAATGTCAAATTTACTGCTTTATCAATAGACTACAAAGAGTAAGATCCCCATGCCATATATGTAACTTTGATGATCTCTAGCTTAGGGAGAGTTGGGTGATCTCCATCACCTTTGTGTGTTCGACCTTCTCCATTATATGAAGTCCAGTCGTTTGGCTATGGCCATAGCAGTTATACAGATCAAAAAACTCAGAGTTCTCATCCATAGAGTTCCAGTAGTAACTACAAAAGCCAAAATATTGGTTATGGGTGGAATGACCAATACACTAAAATCGATTCTTTAAAAAGAATAGGGGCTATCCAGACTCCATGATACTGCACTGAGCTATGTATACTGTGGCTGATCCTATTAGGAAAAGTCAGGCAGCAGTGTGTATATCCAGCAGTTGAGAAGGTATGCTTCCATTTGGATTCCATATGCTGAATCCAAATTCTTGCCTTTGGTTGGCCGAACGGACCTCAACCGAATGGAGAAAATTCATAGAGAATTACTGATAACATGTTAGTAGCATGTGGGCAACACAGTTAGCTCAGTGGTTAGCACTCTGGCCTTTGCAGTGCTAGGTCCCAGGTTCGAACCTTGGCCAGGACTCTATCTGCAAGAAGAATGTATGTTCTCCCCGTGTTTGTGTGGTTTTCCTTCTACATCCCAAAAACACGGGGCTAGGTTAAATGGCTTCACCCCAAAATTGGCCTTGGGTTTGTTAATGGCATAGGACTATAGTAGGGACATTAGATTATGAGGGGCAGTTAGTGACATGACTTTGGACATTCCAAAGTGCTGCGTAATATCTTGATGCTATATAAATGCAAGGAAATAAAGCAAGATATACCATGGAAATTTTTCAGGGTGGTTATTTGCGAAAAAAATTAATTAACAAAAAAGTGCCTACATCTATCACTTCCTTGACTGCCTCCTGCCTCTATTTATTAATACCACTTTGCTCTCTGTGCCAGGCATTGCGGTACCCATATTGAGCCAGAAGCCGGAATACTTGCCTGGCACCGACAGCTGTCTCCATGGCATTCTCCTCCGGCGGGTCTGTTGGCAAGGCTGTAGTTGCCACTTGGTCTGTTGTGTGGTTACACTCGTAACGTGACGGGCTGTCACTGCTGCCTCCCTTCGTGCTGTTTGTCATCTCCCACTGGTTTACCTCTGATTCACAGGAATTTGCATGTTTGAAAATTACTGGACAAAATCCTGCTCATCCCCTAATGAGATCCTTCCCGGCGGGGGGCTAAGAAGGACCCTCGCATGTGCAAATGTTGACTCGCTTTGGCGGAAGATAAATTTGTGTAGCTGCTAACCCTTAGATATTAGAGATTATACCAGGAAAAGAAATAATTTTGACACGTGTTGACCCCATTTGGGAGCTCGAGTTATTCCAATAACGCCTGAATTTTAACAAGCTGTTTCATTTGCGGTAATAATGATTACGGTACAGGAGGGCTGAAACACTTCTCTAGGCTATGAAGAGGTTAATTGCCCTTATCTTGCCCCTGAAGAGGTTAATTGACCTAATTTTATTGCTTATTTTACAGCTTGATCTTATTTTAAGGAGTAAGTTTCCACCGCAGCACGGAATCATTGATTCTTTGCTAATCTACCATCTCAGTCCATACACGCCTTTTATGAGGGTTTTATTATTTGTTGACCCAATTGATCCTTTTTGGGATTTTACTGTTTTCATAGGCTTTACTAAAGAGATTTCCAAATACTAATTGTCCATTATTCGTTATAATGCCCATGTGATAATGCACATAGTAGCATCTATGAACATGCATTGCATTAGGGCAAGAATGAGCTGCCAATGCATCGCAATGGAAAAAAATGCTGTGTACCACAATGTACATTTATTGTGTAATGCATTGCCGTCTGTTGCACAGTGTATACTACAATAAACCTTAGTCACTGCTAATTCACAAGTCTGTAGTTTGTCAATCATGACTTAGCCACACCCACTTCTTTCTAGATTGACAGCACTGCCACTACTGCTGAACCCCACCCACTTAGGTGCAGTGTCTGGGAGGAGAAGCATGGGAGGGATTTGGCTCATTCAGGGAAGACAAAAGAAGTTTTTTGTCTTGTATTGCATCACATAGGCTGTGCTACTTTAGTTTGACTTACAGAAGTCTTTAAATGTCCTTTAATGTGGAACTAAATCTGTGTTTACTCAGCTGTCCCTTGCAGGGTGCTACCATCTTCTTCTTTCTTCTCTTCCAGTAGACGATCTTCAGCCATCCTGATTGGCAGGGCCATTACTTCCCTGAACATGCAAAGGAAACCAGGATTGCCAGCTATCTTTGCAACCAAACCTTACATTGCACATGTGCAGCTCAGAAAAACCTCCAGAAACCCGGAGTGATTAAGTAAGGCGGAGAAAATATTGCAGAAGGGCCATCACCTGATCCTTTCTACAATAATGACCTGTCTGATCATGGATTCTCAAAAGGGGAACATTAGCTCCGTTTTAATTGTTCCTGGTGGCGAATAGTACAATGCCATTTATCTACATACTTTGAGCCAATGGGTGTCCTTCATTCCCATGTCCCAAACTTGAGAGGTAAATGTAAATCCATAAGGGCCACTTTAGACCCACAGTTACCTACAGAATTCTGCTACAGGCTCAACCTCGTTCCCACCCATTCAAATGAAAAAGGAGAGTTGGGAACCATGTTTTGCATATGACTGGGATTCACATAAGGCGGGATTACCAAAAGTGATACGTTACCTTGGGACTGCGGTTATTGTTTGAAGATTTTTGATGTAGCCTTAGCTGCATGCAAATTTGATTGCCTGTGGTCCGGTTTGCCAAGCTGAGAACCATGTGGTTGCAAGGTGGAGGTGTAAAAGGGACCTTAAAGCCCACTGAATATGGTTGGATGCAGGCAGGAGTAGGATTTCTTTATAGCCATCACATATCACCTACCCACATTCGCGCACAGGGCACAGCCATCTTCCTTCTTTTCATCTTCTTCCGAACAATCTTTGGACATCTTGGTTGGCTGTGCCGCATTATTTCCGAAACTTTGCCTGTCCCTTTCTGAAGTATTCACCAGCCTTATAATACAAACTTTAAAACTTTTGTTCGACTTTAAAGGAAAAAAGCTGCACCTGTAACTAATAAGGTGCCCTGCAGTGTTCATCCGCTAACAAGAAACAGCTGATAGGAATGTAGCAAGAAAAAGCATCATTCTGCTGCTTCTCCTTACACTGTCCAGTCATAAACTGGAGGAGGGACAAGACCTATAAGTGCTGCCTAATTGTACCGGAGAGAATATTAGCTCTTTTTCCCTGACAAAACTGCAAATCTCACAACTGAATGAACAAAAATACAAATCCTGAAAATTAATTTCATTTATATATCTGTATTGAGTGGATGGCTTGGATTTCAGCTTTAAATGCAAAATGTAATGCTTGTACTTCCAGTAATAAAATAGTTAAACGGCAATACAATGTTTTTGTTTCAGTCACATGAGTTAAGATATAAATGTTCCACCCCTGAAAATAAATAAATGTGATACAATTCTCTAAGGAGATTCATTTTTTTTATTTTTCGCTCTACTCCCACTTATCCTAATATAAACATTCAAGGAGGTGACGGTGATTACAGCCATGCATTGTGCGACATTGGAGGCGATGGGGTTAAATTGCTAATAGAGGTTTCATGAGGTCTGCCGGAGCCCACTCTCCAACACTTACATCTGTTCAACAATTATTACAGCATTTTTGTCATAAAAAATTCAACACCCTGAGTGTCTTGCTAGCAAAACCTGAAAATTTATGCAGTGAATAGAATATCTAATTTCTCGGAGGAAATGCTGGGGAAAAAAAATTACAGATTTAAGTTAAATTTGTGAGGGCCGTTACGCAAACATCTGACTCTCTCCCCCAGGTTCGGAAGGCTGGAGCCGGAGTCTATCTAAAACTAAAACGGGTTGCAAAATCAAAAATAATACCTTGAATGATTAGCAAAAAATATAAAAAGTGTTTTTATCAGAATTAAAGTGATTTTGCAGCAAAGTTCCTTTTTAGAAGCAGAGTTTGACACATCTTTAGAAGTAGACATCGTGCCACCAAAGTGTCAGATTATTCCCTGTAAACTTTTTACATACCCAAGAATTTAAAGTGGACCCGACTTTAAAAATGGATTTTCTGTATTATAGAAAAAATCTAGAAGTTGTAATGAGCATACATGTTTTGATTCAAAATGTACATGTTTGTCTTGAATTGCTCCTGAAAAATAACAATGTAATGCCTAAGCATTCCTGGGCATTAAACCTCTGCTTTTATATATGCAGTGTGAGATCATCTGATGTTCTTCTGCCTCTGACTTTTTAGTCCCACCAGATTTAGATTTAGATTGAGATTTGGTGATGCTGGAGGTGAAACTGTACCTGAGGACTAGCAATGCAAGGATCTCCTTGCTTCTTCTTTAACTATTTCATTGATCTGTGCTTTCAGATCTTCCTCTGTTCAACCCCACCAGTTATCAAATCAACATTTACTAGTAAGGCAGCTCTAACATAAGCTAGGAAAACCTTGGCTCCAATGGAAATGCCACACATAGAGCCACGGTGCCGAACAAGTCAAAATGAGTAAATAATGGGAGAGGGTCATCTGCAAGGAGCCCAAAGACAGTACTGGTGACTAGTTCTTTTTTATGCTGCTTTTTTGCAAATTCAACAGAAGTGAAGGCGGCCACCTTGGGAGCCACACTTTGTGCTTTATCCCAAACAAAATGAAGCGGAAAGGCAACAAAAGGTACTCATAACTTTCAGATAGACACTATTAGGCTACCACAGTCAATGCTCTGGGGGTAAATATTTTTACACTGACGTAAATAGTAGATATAGTATGGCCACACTCTGCTACCCTTTATCACTTGCCACAGGTCCTCCTAAACTCCTAGTGTGTTCGGGGGAAGAAGGATGTATAACCCCCAAGAGGATGAGAACTATAATAATACAATTTAGAAGAGATACTCAGAAAAAAGCAAAGACTGAATGGGAGTGCAGAGCCTGCTGGAATATCTATGTCACGTATTCCAGGAGGCTTCGGGATACTCTTTCTGCGCATGCTCAATCCCGATCACGCATGTGCAGTGAGATCAGCACTCTTTTTTCCTGTTTACAGCAGGATACGTCACCCAAGCAGATGTGGTTTTGTTGGCAAAAGAAGAAATTAAACAGAAGAAGATGATAGCGCCCAGCACTTCCTTCACGTCGGAACAAAGGACAGCGTGTCAGGCTGCTCTGCCACCGATCTCGGGCATACGCAAAAGGGGCTTTTCTCTGCAATAGGAACAAATTTGCTAATCTTACCCATGGGCAGTGAGATCAACATTCTTTTTTTCCCATTTACAGCTGGCTACGTCACCCAATCTCACTGCAGCACAGTGCAAGATTAGGAGATATAGACAGGAGAAGAAAGAAGGCGGAAGAAGATGGTGGCACCCGGCACTTCCTGAGTTGGGACCAAGGAGGATCCTGACATGGTGAGGGTCCAAATTGAGGCCAGGGGTGGAGGGATCGGGGGCTCTTTGAAAGTAAAAACAAGTTTGATTTTTCTTTCTGACTTTATGATTGACCTATTCACATTTTTAACCTGTAAGGGCACAAGCTCTAAATTTTTATTTCTGTAAAATATATGCAAAAGGTATCCATCAGCAAAAGACAGCCGCCAAAAACTGATATGCATGCCAGTTTCAGGTCTTTGAACCTAAAAAAACTGACCTAGGTCAAGAAAAATAATTCCAAAATTTACATTCTATTTTAAGGAATCTTTCCTCTAAAACTGGTCAGCCAAATTGATGTCTACAGAGATCACAGAGAGTCCATATACAAAGAGGTGTCCATATGAAAGACTCCAGTATGTCTATGGATACACGCATCACCTTTAGTAACACAATCTCCTAAATGGAATCTAATCAGAAAAATGTACATTTTGCGTTAAAGTTAGGTGAATGTTTTATAAATAGACCCCTTAACCCTTTTCAGATTCCTATTACCGGTCCTAGTTGTTGATCATTTCATATATATAAGTAGCCCAACCTGGTAAAATGCAATCAGTTTAGATGTGCTCTCATGTGCTTCTTTATTAAAAATAAAAAAATGTTAATTTTCTCTTTAACCTTCACAAAATAAAACTTTGCTATATTCACTCAATGCCATTTTTCTATTATTATAGATTTGTTTTTCTTTTATTTAAATAATAGTCTGCAAAGTAAATTAGTGATTAATTTCTGTCTTTCTGATTCACCGGGCTCGACGCTCACACTCAGAAAGTAGCTAATTTATTTTAAATGACATCACCTTTCAAAAACACTTTCATCTCAAATTTATATTGATGCTAATATGATCATTAAGTAGAACTTTTTTTTATTTTTTTATGGAAATCTGTTTGCTTTGCTGACATCTTTAGCTCAGTCTCTCTTGCTCCTCTTTGTGGCGATAATTTCATCTGAACTCAGTGAATTGCATCCTGTAAAATTTGACTTAAAACCTAAATTATTTGACAAGTTTACCATTGAAAATGGTCATGGGCATGCTAATGCAGAACTTCAGCAAAGCTACAGCCTCATCAGGTTTAAAAGCTGAATTTAGGGACAAGCAAATATTTCCTAAATATAACAGCCATGCATATTGTCACTTAAATCTTGCTGTTCTTTGTGTATTTCTTTCACATCTGTAATCGAGCTAGAAACTTTCCTTCTGTGCAGAAACTTTCTTTTCTGAAGACCACACCCTGCTGCTCCCTCTCCTTGTGCAGGGTGAATAGTCTTGTATCCACCCCTATTGTGATTTTCTGTTAGCAACCTGTGGTTGGTGGGGTTACTTGGACCCTGCCATAACTCTTCTCTCTGCTTAAGCTACTTACAGCCCAGGTTTAATGTCACTGCTACTTTTACAAGGTGAAAACATGCTGAAAGGCATTTAACATTCACAAGGTAGATTTATATCCCAAGTGGCGATTGAGAAATGTATTTAAAATAAACATTTTTGTGACCAGAGTTTAGGTTTATTGTCCCCTGTAGGGAGATTTCCCTTTTTTCATTCCACAAGATATGGTTCTTTGCAACGAGGACAGATTCAAGTTCAATGTTTCCCAACTAGGGTTTCTGCAGAAATTATTAGGGGTTCTTCAGCAATGAAAAATTTGTGTCTCTGGGGTCAGCTTGAGTGACAATGATCTTGATCTTTTTGGCCATCTGTAAGGGTGACATTCTTCCCAATTGCCAGCATCATAAGGGGAAGCTGTGGATATAGTAATTATAGCCGCGGGTTCCATGAAAACCTTAAAATTATTTCAAGAGTTACCCTGTTAGAAAGGTTGAGAAACACTGTTCTGGATGAAGAGAAAACACAAAGTTTTTACAGTGTAGAAATCTTCTATTGTTTGAACCAAACGTTCCTCCCGACACGTGCCCAGGTACACTTCCTTCTTCATCAGGGCTTCATTGTATTGCATTATATTGTAACTTCAATGCTCATAAAAGCGAGAAGCTGTGTTCATCTGAAATCTTTTGGCAATGAACTTTCCTTAAAGTTTGCTGAATCAAAAGTTTGAGACAAACCAAAGAAATGTTACTAAGAATTATTAAAAGCAAAAGTTCCTCCAACATGTTCCCAGGTACATCAAGGTACTTCCTTCATCAAGGCTTCATTCATTTGCATGTATCACCAGCGTAGATGAATTTTGTGCACATCTCATATCTGTGGGAAAATTCTTTTAAGATACACAGCAGGCAGAAGTCCCACTAGCAATGGCTGATAGATGGTCGTCAGGGGCAGTTCATGATACCTGATCATAACTGCAGTACAGGGGTGCAAATTTACCATGCCATCATGAATCTGCTTCTGTGCTTGGCATATTCACAATCAAACAGGAAGTCTGAACTGGCAGGATCTGCAGGTATTTAACAGAAAAGAAGGAGAACAATATCACTGGGGAATAATTTGAACACATTTTTTGTTAACTTCAATTTTTAAGCCTACACTAAAATAAGTATGCTGATTCTGAAAGTGCAGTTAGTTTTCTTCTATCACGTCCCCATTCACTTGGCATATTTCAAAGTTAAACTTGGTGATCAAGATAAGTTTTGGGCCTCTCATAAGGTGTGCAAACAATGTTTCAAAGTTTTACAGATGTGGACAAAGGGAACACATGATAGGATGCCATTTGCTATACCTATGGTCTGGCGAGAGCCAGGAGATCATTTCAGTGGCTGTTACTTTTGTATAGTGGAAACCTCAGGATATAACAAGAAAAATAAATGTAACATAGAGTATCCTAGTCTACCCTCGGCTATACACCCATTGGCTCATTCAGATGAAATCCCAGTGCCCGTTTTCGTTACACTACCCTCTCTTGAAGAACATGATTATGGTGATGAACTATGTGATAACAATGATGAAGGGTTTGAAATTAAAGAGGACTCTGTATGTAAGGGATTTGATCAGCATCAGAGTTGAGTGGTTTTGCACGTGATTTGGGACTATCGAAGAAGGTTTCAGAACTCCTAGCATCAAGACTGCATGAGAACAACTTACTTGAAAAAGGAATGAAGGAATCGTACTTTTGAACCAGAGAAATTGCATTTCTGCAGTACTTTAGAACTGACAGTGGATTTGTGTATTGCCATAACATACCTGGTTTAATGGAGGAATTGGGAATTCTAATCTATAACTCAACTGAATGGCGACTATTCATTGATAGCTCAAAGCGGAGCTTAAAGTTTGTCCTACTTCACAATGGAAATATTTTTGGGTCAGTCCCAATCGGCCATTCAGTTTCTTTTTGTGAAGAATATGCAGACATAAAAAGAGTCATTGAGTTGTTGCAATATCACCAACACAATTGGGTCATCTGTGTTGACCTTAAAATTATATGCTTCCTTCTTGGTCACCAACTTGGATACACCAAGTATCCCTGTTATCTGTGCATGTGGGACAGCAGAGCTCTTGAGAGGCATTGGGTGGAAAGGAATTGGCCTCCAAGATCTGCCCTAAAACCAGGTGATCCAAACATTTTACAAAAGCCACTTGTTGATAGAAAGAATATTCTATTTCCGCCTCTGCACATGAAACTCGGTCTGATGAAGCAGTTTGTTAAAGCTTTGCCAACCGAAGGAGAATGTTACCTCATTTTGGCATTTCCTAGCCGGTCATTTGAAAAAATAAAGGCTGGTGTGTTTGATGGTCAACAGATTTGGCAGCTCATCAAAGATGAACATTTCTTCAGGACAATGTCAAAAGTCGAAAAGAATGCTTGGTTATCATTCAAAGCCATTGTCAAAGACTTTCTTGGAAACACACAAGCAAATAATGACATACAAGTTGTCAGAAACTCCTAAAGAGCTACAAAGTGCTTGGTTGCTAACTTCCCGGAAAACCTTGGTGCAGTCAGTAATGAGCAAGGTGAATGATTCCACCAAGATTTGAAGATCATGGAAGAATGGTATCAGGGTAGATGGGATGTACATATGATGGCTGACTGTTGTTGAAGCATCCAGTGGGATTGTCCTAACACTGAACACTCCAGGAAAAGATATAAGAGTAAATATTTACCTTAACCACTTACCCGATTAATTTTCAAATGTTTTAATGTCATAGAGTAACAATAAATCCTTTGTATAAACAAAATAAATGTAAATAAATGGAGAGTACCCTGTATCGTAAATACTGGATGTGATAGCAAAAGACTGGTGTCATTTCTGGATTCACCACCCAAAAAATTATTAAAAAAACAAGTGTAAGATCAAACTCAACCAAAAATGCATTCCCCGGTGTAATAAAAGCCCAACAAAGAAACATTGAGGTACTTATGCCAACTCCACATCAACATTATCAGGCATTTAAAAGGATACTCATCAGTATTTACTAGATATTTTCCAGAATTAATTTATATGTCCCACAATCCACCAGTGATGGTGATGATGATGATATGTAACATTGTAATAGTCACAATGTGTTTCCCCTTTACAAATCAGTCATTGGCGTTCATTAAAAATTAAGGTGCAAACACACAACCCTGCCCTGACTATGGTTTAATCCCATTTGGGGACACTTTGAGCAATGACACCATCCTATAATGAGATAGTTAAAATTCTTTGGTCAGTTTCTAGTTGACGGCTTTTACTGCAGGAGAAAATGAATCATTTGGTTAAAGCAGGAACATTTTCTAAGCTTTTATTCCTGATTTGTTAGGCACTAGCAACATAAATTCTGAAAGCAATCTGTTAATGACTTAACGGTGGAATCAGATTTTTTAGTCCCTTGGTCACACAACATTTGAGAGCATCAGAGAGCCAGTTTACAGAAGAAAAAAAAAACACAGACTATGTTTGTAGTATATTAAACTCACATCATTTATATCATTAAAATTATTTTTTTGGAGGGATGATAAAAAGAAAAACACTTTCTAGGCCCATCAAAATCTTCCGACATTGGGTCTAATTTATTCAAGCTCTTTAAGGCCGGAGAAGATACACTTTCATCGGTGATCCAGCAAACCTGGAATTAATCTGGTCTAGGATTCAAAATATTTGCTAGCAAATAGCAAATGACTTTGAAGAAATCCATTCCAGGTTTTTTGATCCATTCCCAGCTTTACTGATAAAAGTGTGTCCTCCCAGGCCTTGGAGAGCTTTATTAAATCAGGCCAAATATTTGTGAACTCAGATGCCACTTTATTGAAGATTTGGTTGTTTTTCAATTGGCAAAATCTTCCAAATACCTAAAAAGAAACCTAAGACAGCTACAGTAACTGCTGCTATATACTACTTCTGGATGTATTGGATAGCGTTTACCTTTCAGGGGTTTAGTCATAAAAAAAGAAGAGGGGGCATGGTACTATCGATGGCGAGCGCGCATGCGTGTCATTGTTATGAAAATGTGCCCTCCCTACTACACCCCTGCCTATGTGTCACTCAAAGGGGGAAAAACTTCCCCCAGAGTGATGTCATGATACCAGAACCCGCCCACTCTCCCATCGCAAGTCTGATCCTGCTTTTGGAGAGTGGGTGGGTTGTGTTAAGAGAAAAAATCCAGCCACCGCCCTGAGTCAGCAATTCCATACAGGAGACATGGTCTGGGGCTCTGGCGGGTGAGCGTCCTCCCCAGTGGGGTCCCTCTCCTGACCTCGCGGGGGGCTAACCAGGCAGAGCCATGGACCACCAAAGTGGTCCAAAATTGTTTGCAAAATCAATGCCCATTCCCGAAAAAAGTGAGGGCACATCGTTCCCACCCCTTCCAGCCCCACTACACCCCTGGTCCCTTTCAAATTCTATGATTCCATCCACTGACTGCTGGTCTGGTATTGATGATGGGGCTGGCAGGAGGTGCCCCAGGATTCAGCGGAGTACATGCTATCCGACAACACCCAGAAGAATCTGATAGAAGCAGTACCTAGAGTAAAGCTTTTTTCACCCACTCAAATGCAAAATACACATCATTTTCTATACATGAAGCTGGTGCTGAAAGTACTTTTATTGGCTACATTGTTAAAGAATTTTTTTCTTTACCTCATTTGGCATTTCCTAGCCTGTCATTTGAAAAAATAAAGGCTGGTGTGTTTGATGGTCCACAGATTTGGCAGATCATCAAAGATGAACATTTCATCAGGCCAATGTCAAAAGTCGAAAAGAACGCTTGGTTCTTATTCAAAGCCATTGTCAAGGACTTTCTTGGAAACACACAAGCAAATAATGACATACAAGTTGTCAGAAACTCCTGAAGAGCTACAAAGTGCTTGGTTGCTAACTTCCCGGAAAACCTTGGTGCAGTCAGTGATGAGCAAGGTGAATGATTCCACCAAGATTTGATTCCACCAAGATTTGAAGAGCCTGCTTTTAAAGAGTGGGTGGGTTGTGTTAAGAGAAAAAATCCGCCCACCGGAGTCAGCAATTCTATACGTGAGACATATGGAAAAAAAGCTGAAAGTACTTTTATTGGCTACATTGTTAAAGAAATTTTTTCAAATTCAACCAATATGGTTTTAAAAAAATCTAAATCAAAGGTACTTAGCAACTTGACAGCCATGTTTCTTTCTTCAGTGCCAGCACTGCCTAATTTGGTGGACTCCTAGGAAAGTGTTGGACAACTGTGACCCCGACAACACATGCTGTGGATCCATCCTTTAATTATTATGTCAATCAAGATGTAGAGGAAAGAGAATGAAATCACAATGCATGACAAGGGGACACAACATCAAACAATCCCCAAAATGTTGATTGTTAAGGAAATTGTTCATTGGAAACTGCAGCATGTCAGACGGAGACCACCATTGGAAACAGAGACCACCTTTTTACCTGGCTAAAAGAATTCCAGCATCATCTGGACCTTACTTCCCCATGGGTTGCCCTTTTTATTCATTAGATTCCCATTCATTCACTCTTTAAAGCAGCATCACATGTGAGCATTTCCACAGCCTCCCTTTTTCAAGGCCTCCCCACCAGCCAAACTCTGCCTATATTGCATAGATAAGCAAAAAGACCCGGGGATGCCATCACTAAGATCTGATATATATATTTTTTAATAATTTAACTGTTAGCAGGAAACAGAAAACATCATGAAATGCAGAATATAAACAGATGAAACAGAGTGGAACTATAGTCCGGCTTTAAAAATTTGCAAGCAGGCAGGTCTTTAGTACAGAAAGGATCAGGCAGTGTCTCTTTTGCAATAAAACAAGCGTACCTCCCTGTTTCCTATCCTTTCTATTCAAACACTGAGCATGCACAGCTTAGCAGGTAAAGGCTGGACACTGTGACATCCCCGGAGCTGCTGGAACCGAATGTGCACAGGCACTGGAGTTTGTCTTCCCAGACCAGTCAACCAAAATAGGCAAAGGTCAAAAAGCCCGGAAGAGAGATAGATGGCAGTGTCTGCAATAGAATAGAATAGAAAAAACTGAGATCAGGCAGGTAGGTTTATTTTATTGCACAAGGGACATCACCTGTTACTTCTGCAACAAAGCACCTGCCTGCATAGTTCAGCTTTAAAGCAAACCTCAATGAAAACTGTAACATTACATAAAAGGGTAGATATGGGGCATGCGCAGAAGGAGTTTTTTTTTCCATGGGGAAAAAACTACCATCTCAAGCATACTTTTTTCTCCATCTATTGCAGGCTACATCTCCTGATCTGACACATGGGCAGTGCAAGATCAAGTCATATAGGTAGAAGGTGGGGAAAAAAGGTGAATTCCAATCCAAGAAACTTCTAGAGGGATCAACAGATCCACAAAAGTAAAGGTGAGTTTTTTTGTTTTTTTTTACTTCTGCTTTAAGCTTCATGGGCCGCTAAGCTGCAGTATATCACAAATTTGTGCTTAGGGTTTGGATAACTTTTTCATGTACTGAATAACATTGACATCACAAAGATCAATTACAAACAATAAAACAATAATCAATAACATAATCATAACAACTTCTGAATCCATATCAAAGATTATCAGGTTATAATATAAACTCATATTTCTCAGATGCAATGCAATCATGTCACATATGTGGATATGTCAAATCTGATTAAAGTGTTTGTTCTGTAGAAGAGAAATGGCCTTAATAAAAAGTAATAAAGTTGGGGTAATCTCAGGGACATAATGACACAGTTTAATACTGTCAGGTGAAATCCAGATAGGGAATTATTTCCAAACTATAGATTTTCAAACAGCGCTTGGTAAAATGAAAACCTGACAGCACACGGATGTAATGCTTTGACACGCATGACGAGAATTAAGAGGCTTTGCAGGAAGGACGAATGTTATTAATATTTTTAGTCAAATGATTTATTTTTCCGCATCACAACACGGGTGAAAAAAAAGCGGACAAACAGCGCCAAGTATCAAACACTGTATTGCATCGTTAACAAGCGGATTCTGGTTAGGAAACTGATTATCATGTACATTTGGAGGCCTGACATATGCCTAATTTATCTAGCAGGTAGTGATAGTTGAATAGATTAAAAAAGGCTCTAGTATTTCTGTCTCTTGTTTGTTCCAAAAAGGGTCACGGCAGCTGCGGAAAGGTTTTCTGTTTTTGGAAAATCTGAATAACAGCATGCAGAGTAGGTGACACCTGTGCTCATACAATATCAGCAAAATGTGTTTATCTTCAATACTTTGATCAGTATTGTGTAAGGCCCTGGTCCAGTACTCACCAGTCCCCCAATCTAATGCCACAGTCTTCATCTTTAGCAAGCCCCCGCTCAGTCTCGGGAGACTGGTTGCGTCTCCCAGCACACGGTTGCCCCCAGGACTTAGTGCACAAGGGATGGTGTTTGGGGATGGGCCAGAAGAGGATCCGGGGCCCACAGATCATGGTACAAGTTCTACAAGGTTAATACACAGTATTATGCAAAGGTCAAACACAAGCGATCAGTCCACCAGATGGGACATAGGAAGTGACACTGGCAGATTCGCGGTCACAGGCAAAAGGTTGGTCAAGGCTCCATACAAACAATAAGAACAGGCAAGGTCGGCAACGGTAATTACCACAAAATTCACTCCACTATAACAGGCATAGATCAGTGGGAGCAGAGAGGCTATAAAACCACCACAACCAATGGCAGAGCAGGACTGAAATCAGGTCTTAGAGCGGGGGATGCAGAGGGACCATTCACATCCAAAGGGAAGCCGGGGATACCACAGGCTGCAGAGGACTGACATCTATTTGCCTGATCTTCCCAGCTGCTGTAAGCAACACTGATGAAGAGAATAAGCAGGACGTGTTGTCCTGCGGTGGCCAACAGCACGGGATCGCTGGCCAGATAATTGTCTCCTAACAATGATTGCAGAAACCATATACAATTATGGAATTGGCAGATGAGAATTGGCTTCTTTAGGTGGATCTAAATTCTCAGGCCTTATTTGCATATTTGGGGTACATTAACATTCATTGCACCATTCAGAATAAATAGCCAAGCTTGGCCTGGTGTTTGGCTTTGGATCTGTGCCAAATTGGACCCCAACATCGGTCATTCAGCCCAAAGTGGATAAAACCAAACATTTCCCATGTTCAGCAATCAGATTGGGCACCTACCTAATTTTTACAGGGAAGCTGTAGGCTATGGAGTAGATTTGCTGTCAATTACCTTGAACTGCATATGGCTCAGCAAATCTGGCCAACAGACAGGTACAATATACAGCTAAGAATTTCCAACCAGTGGGAAATTACAGGCAACATGCAGTTTGGTAAAACCAGTTAGAAGAATAAATCTAACAGTTGATTCTACCATTCGAATTTGGCTAGCCAATCGATCCAAACATTGGGGTCAGTTTGGCAAACCCAATGCTTACCATTTTAAATCTGACCTAGCTGAATGACATTTTTTTAATAAATGGTTGTTTTATAAAAGATAAAATATTTATTGTTATTTTTTTCAATTCTTTATTGCATTTTTGTGCTGCTTCTTTGCATCTCAGGTATTTCTCGGGTGGTCCCTTAAAAGCGAAGGACAACATTTAAAGTTTTTTTTTTAGGCTTTATTACTAAATATTGCTAATTTTGCTTAATGTATTAAAGTTGATTGGAAAAGGTAAATTTAGGTGGTATTTGGTGGCTTTTTAAGGATGCAATGGGCTTCGATGGTCCTGAGGGATACTGAACAGGTAATCTGATATTCCCTTAAACATTCCCTGGTGGGAATCTTAAAGGTCTGTGTTTCAATGGCAGTAATTGCTCTTAGTATTTAAAAAAAAAGTGACAGTACACAAATAGCAATTCAATACACAAATAAAAAAAACACATGCAAAGAACACTAGTTCTTTTTTACAAAATACTATTCCCAATCCCCCCAAAAATACACCTAAACTTACAAGATCATTTTCTCTCTCTTTTGTGCCCACCTGTCCAAGCATTTCAGGTCCAAAATTACTTAAACCCCTCTGCATTTTTATTTTTATCTCTGGAAGAAGAAAACCAGTGGAATAAAAATCTGACTTACAAATATTTATGTTGTGACAATTGCTTTTCAATCAATGAAAAGTACAAAAATGTATTTTAGTGTACACTAACACAATACAATTACATTCTTTTATTAAAATTTAAAAAATGAGACTGCATTAAAAAACAGATAACAAATACTATGCTGAGCCCATAAAATTGTATTTATCTAGGAAACAGAAAAAATGAAAGTATTTTCAATTGTCAATAGATGAAGCTTCAAAACCTTTACAGCTCATCAGTTAAGAAAAAATAACCCTAAATATTAATATTGACCCTTGAATTATTCCCCCTATTTCCATGTGCATTGCACTATCCAATATGAGTTGAGTTTATTGTTTCCATTCACATTCTTGTCCTATAATTTTGTTTGATTTGTATTTGCATTTACATTTTTTGTTATTTTTATCTATTTTATTATATTTTCTTTAATACATTTTATTGCTAAGATGAGTGTCTGAAATAGACAGGGTCATGGCATTTTTACTGTATATGAAGAAGTGCCCAAACAAAGATTTTTATGGCAGTGTACAACTACTGTAAACATATTTATTGAAGTTTTGTCTCTACAAAGGATCTGGATACTAACATACAATTATATACACAATTATAAAAGTATAATTATAAATATACAATTATAAAAGTCCCCATAAGACTTACCTATCATAGTCAACTGTTTGAAACTAATGGCAGGCATTGGCTTGCAAGCGGTGGTATCACCAAGGTGCGGCTGTAAGTGGAGCAGATGCTAATGGATATGTAAACAAAAAGCTCAGAATTTTAATGGTGCCAGTGTGACTACTTGCCGGTTCATCCAACAAAGGGTTGGACATCATAGCAATGGTGTCACCAGCAACAGAAACATTGGTGTGAGATGGGTCCTACACGAACACCACTATGAGCCCTTCCTAACAAGATTTGCAGCTTTGGTTGTCAACTTAAAGAACTCAAAAACCAAAAAACACCAGGAGGTTTGAGAAAATAGACATGCAATGTTCAAATATCCCTGGCTTCTGGTGGCTTTTTTTTTACACTCCAGACAGTAAGCGCAGGGGTATCATCACTCAATGAGCCTGATTTATTAAAGCTCTCTACGGCTGGAGAGTATACACTTTCATCAGTGAAGCTGGTTGATGCAGAAAACCTGGAATGGATCTGGTCCAGGATTCAAAATATTTGCTAGCAAATTACTTTGAAGATATCCATTCCAGGTTTGCTGGATCACCCAGATAAACTGATGAAAGTGTATCCTCTCCAGCCTTGGATAGCTTCAATAAATCAGGCCCAATGTATGAAGAGTATTACCATCTTCACGGAAGTCTGCCATGGAGCCGGCGGTGAAGATGGCGCCTTCCTAGGATGCAGTGGTACATTTTCATCAGTGAAGCTGGATGATCCAGTAAACCTGAAATAGATTTTCTATTTGTTAGCAAATGTTTTCAATTCTGAACCAGATTTATTCAAGGCTTTTGGGATTACCCAGGTTCACTGATAAAAGTGCATCCTCTTCAGTCTTGGAGAGCTTTCATAAATCAAACCCTTTTTCTCTGCAGGGCAACTGCACACAGGTAAGTATGGGCTATAATAGGCAAGTATGTGTCAGAAGCTCACCACCCAGCAACAAGTTTAGTTCCACTTTAAAAAGTGTAGGGAGCCTCATTTTCAGCCCCTGACCTTACCTAGAAGATGAATATAATAATCAGAAGACTGTCAGAAACTTCAAACCTGTTCAGTGACCGTGGACATGCTACAGGGGCAGTAAGAGACTGGGGACATGCTGCAAAACACAAACTGGGAATGTGTTACAAGAGACTGCTAGAGATCATTATTATCTTATCAGCTAGTAGGTTGTTGCCATTACTGCTCCCATTATCCATTCCATCTTTATGTTGGGCACCCAGGTCTAACTAGCAATGAATGTTAACACCTGTTCAAAAAATGTCAAGCTTCCTGTACAAAAAAAATATAGCAGCCCTACCCCAGATATTACGATGATCATGAGACAGTTCCTAATACCAGTGTTTCTCAACCTTCTTAACATGGGGGGACCTTTGAAATACCTTTTGGGTCCTCATGGAACCCCTTCTATGATTGCTTTACACACAGCCCACAGTACATTAGTGTGGTGGCAATTGGGAAGAATGTCACCTTTATAGATAGCCAAAAATATCATTGGCTTTACTCTAAATTATCTGAGAGGCACAAATTGCTCATTGCTCAAGGAACCCCTAAAAACCTCTGGAGGAACCCTGGTCCAGGAACACTGCCCTAAACTAAACTAACAGAATAAGAACTCCTAGCCATCTCAAGAACCAGATTGGATTTATTTAATATTACCCAATGTAACATGAAATTTATAAAAAAAAAATCCATGTTACAACCATGATTTCCTTAAAAAATTGACACTTAACTGAGTGATAATTGAACCCATAATTAACGATTAAATATGAATTAATGTTCTATTTCCAGTCAAGGTCATGGTTATATCTAATACTTTACATTACATATTGTAATTCATCAATTACATATTCATAGTGAAATACATTACTCCCAATATACTAAGTTATAAATTAGATAAAGCCTTGTTAGACAATGATAAATAAATGTTTAAATATTAGTAGTGAAACCATGTCAATTAAAATTATAGCCATAGCCATTTGATCCTTGGAAGGAAAGGTATGACAAACCCAAACAAGATATTATGGGACATAGACACCCCAATAGCAGCAGAAGTGTCCAAACTCTGGTCCTCTCCTTGATAAAGTTTTGAATATTGGACCATGAAGAAGCCTGTAATGGCAGCAATGTTTCCATATAGCTGTGGCTATCTACGTTTAATAAAAACAACTTCTTTGTTGCTATCCAAATTCCATATTAGGATTACATCAAGGTATTCAACTGTGAACAAATCTGTTTATACTTTACTTATTGATTTAGTGACATTGATATTTCATATTCATTTTACACAATTGTATTTATACCCCCATAGACTTAGGTTTATGTATCATTTTATAATTACACATTACATATACATGATCCAGAGTGCCAGACTACCAAGGCTGTTTAATTCTTCAACAGCCTCGATCTATGAACTGACCCCTGGCTTGCTTTGACCTTTGTTAACCACCCATTGGCAGGTACTGAACAGCGTGTCTACCTGTTGCTAACCATCTGCTCGTTCCTGACCACACTCTTGTCTGCCATCTGGTATTGTGCCCTGTGCTAACTTGCCTGCTGAGTCTGCTCAGTGGGTTTGCCCGTTGATGACCAAGTCTAACCTGACTTTGGACCTTCTTTTCAGTCTAAAACCCCACTCGGCACTCCTCCTGCTCTTGGGTGGGGGGTCGTTTCCTGTCTTCATGGCCTCTAAAGGCTTAGGGCTCCTACACACTAGGGTTTAAAACATAAATTTATTATGTTTTGTTGACATTTATATAATTTTGTAAAAGACTAGTTTGGTTGTATTTATGCTTGGTTATTTCTATTTTCTTTTAATTAAAAAAGCAAAATGTATAGATACAAGGGAAAAATTAAGGTAAGAAACAAAACTGGAACAAGGACATGCATGGCTGGAAAAGTACAGAAAATAGGCATATACTCTTTAGACAATTTTAAACCAAACCAATATAAAGCTCTGGTCGCAATAGCCATCTCCTCTATAGCAACATTCACCAAAGTCACACCAGCTTTCAGGTCAATTTCTAGTTCTTTGCAGGTTGAATGATGGCCAACATCATTTAAATCAATTGCTGTGAGTGCAAAGCATCCGGAATCCACCCCCGAGGAGGATTTTGGTGACCTGCACTTACTATATATTTCCATTATGAAAGGCACTGATGTCATATCAGCAATGTGAGGACTGCTTAGCAGGTACAAAAACTACAACAAAACTTTTTTTTACTAAAATGTGAAGGTTTTGAAGCTCTGTCAGTTTATTATTAGTATAATCTGTGGCTTACTGCCCAAGTGACAACCATTCCCTTTATTTTGTCAAAGCAACCGAAATGAAGGCCAATGGGGTCCAGAATAGCAATAAAAATTATTTACACTTATATACAAATATTTTCTATTTAGGTCTAACCACAACAAAAAAAATCCTCAATAAAGGTAAAGATACTTCTCAAGAAGCGGACAATTAGGGACTCATGGTGAGGAAAGTGATAATGTTTATACTTAGATATAACATATATAATAAATTGAGTACAAATGAAAAAATTTGATTGGACTCAACTTCCAGAATTCAATAAGGACCTCTACTACAGCTTAAATCTTGGCTCTCAACACTTGTACGGAATTGCTGTCAAGGCATCCAAATGTGTCCACCAATGTGGACAGTTTACAAAGATGCCAAACAATTCAGAATCCGACTTCTTATTTTTTTTTCTGGCACGCTTCGCTGATTTACTTTCCATGTATTTTTAAAATAAGACTGAGATCCACAGGCCGCTGAACTATAAAAATGGTAAGTTAGCTTTTGAAACCTGAGAACAGAATTAGCAAATTTTACAAAAGCTGCTAACAGATTTCAACTTGAACAAAACGTGAAATAAAACTTGTAAAGTAGAATAAAACCATTGACAGCTTATGGAAGAAAAGGCAAAATAGAAAAACTGCAGTTGATCCAAATTTAAATTCGGTGGGCTAATGAATATAAATGGCTAACTCCAACTTCAATTCAAAAAATCATTTATAAGCATGCTGAATGTACAAAGTGGAATATCATGCAACTTATAAACATTTTTTACCGCCAACAAACAGTTTTGCTGCTTTATAAAGAGGTCTGGTACTCATATATGTTCTCTATGGGGCTCAGATACATTTTTATAAAATGGACAGAATTTTTTTAATATTTTTTTTCTGCTATATGCAATTAAGGTCAAAAGTATAGGTCAGACCCATGTGGGTAGCTATTGCCATGGGCTACATAAGTGGTTCTTAGCTGAGAATGGATCAGCCCCTAATGGTCCTTCAAACTGTACAAAGGGGTACCTTGGGTATTTTCCTGTGCATTTAAATTGTAAAAGGGTCATTTCTGCTCCCATTGCTATCTTTTTGTGTGACATTCTCTCACACATCTCTGACATTCATTCAGGATAAACCTTCTCATTAGAGAGGACTAGAGGTCCTCTATCTGTGGTCCATTACCACCAGTGGACTGCAAGGTCTGTAGCTTTAGGCTCACAGCTTTAGGGCCACCACAATGATCCTTAATGGTGGACAACTGGTAGGCTGTTTTACTGATAGGATGTTTAACTGGTAGGATGTTTTACTGATGTTGACAAAAAGACTGCAAAATACATTTAAAGTAAACTTGTCTTGAGAGAATTATATAGGATGCTATGCTCATTTTGAAAATTTTAGTTGCCCTACAGCTTTGGTGACCCTGTTGCTTCAGTATTTAAAAAAAAATTGAGTGAACAACCCAAAACAAGCCAGGAAAGTCAGAAAAAAGTTGGAAACCTTTTTAGCATTTAGTTTTTAAGATCAGCCTTGCCCCACTATATTTTCAGATGGATTGTTCATTTATGGCAGTCTTGCATGCTCATCCCATGCTAGGGTAATTTTAAAGCCTATTTTCAGACAAATGCTTTCCATCCCCAGCCTATAAATCATTCCCACCCTACCCCCCTTTTTTTTAACAAGAACACCCTATAACCCCAAGTTTTAAACAATAATATCCATCATCCTTTGCAAAGCCTCCAATACACAAGACCACGGAACCAGATCCATTCGTAGCCGTCTTATTGCTCCCACTCATTGTGTCCTCATAATTCCAGTGCAGTCTCCCGGAGTCTGAAAGTACCCAATCTGTGGATGGAATGGAATATGTACATCCAAAGATGGAACTTTCCACCCTGTAGTTCAGAATATAGAAGACTTTGGCCTGGGCTAATCAAGACCACAGACACAGGTAAGTGAAGGGGGCTTTTGGGTTAGTTTTAATTAATTGTAGCGATTAGTTAGACCAGATTTCTTTACTTTTTTTTATCATGGGGGAACCCTTAAAATAACTTTCAGGTTCATTATAAACCCCCACTATAATTACTATATCAACAGCTCACAGTACATAGTTTGGGGGTCAGAAAGAATAATGACCCTGGCTAGGGGGGTAAAAATGTCACCCTTACAGATAGGAAAAACATATGGTTCAGTTGAATTGAGGGGCACAGACTGCTTATTGCTCAAGGAACCTCTGGGAACTTCTGGAGGAACCCTGGTTGAGAAACACTGATTTAGAGGGTATGGGAGGATACGAGCGGGACAAGAGGTCAGTTTTGAATAAAACATTTTTCCACACAGTATACCTTACTAAAGCAAATAATGTTTAAATGACTCCATGTTTTTTTTTCAAAGAATGTTACATAGTACACCAAGCTGAAACCCAACACATATCCATCTATCTCAACTACAGACAAAAATAATTAAAAATCGGAATCAACAGAATCCTAAACCTACTATGAAAAAGGTTAGCAAATCTGAACCCGGAACTACTCAATTCCCATGATGCTATAGTAAAATATGCAAGCCATGCCATGCTGCATGATGTAGTAGAAAAGGTATACACAACATTTTTTAGATTATCCAATCCTGGTCTATTCACCTACAACCTTCTCATATATTGTAAAAACCAAAATGCAGACCATTTAGTGATGTTCAGCAACTCCTGATATTAAAACAATAACCTGATTTACCCATTAAACTAAAGTTATTTTTTATATTACCAACCCCTTTTAAGGAATTCTTGAAAGGAAGAGGAGTTCTCTGTGTTATTTGTTCCGCCGCCATGATAAAATATTATAGTTTATTTTAGTTTATTAGAGTAAAACTTTACTGGCCCCTCAGCAAACCGTTAAATCTATCGGCGGCTTAGCAATGAAAAAAAAAGGAGAAAAAAAATCAGTTCTCACATAAAAACCTTTTCTCATTTAGTAAGAAGAATTTACTGTACACACATCACTAGCAAATACTGTATATTGATTGTGAGTGAATGCTCAGCTCTGCAGGGAATCACAAATATCTGTTTTGAAGACAATATACCACCATGTCCCCTCCTCTCTATTAACCTAATATGTGGGGTATTTCATGAAATGACTGAAATCTACATAATAAAACGCTGCCTACCTTGTAGCCGCACTCTCGTAACTTGCTCTGTTGTCTCCAGCTGAGGTTTAAACTCCTCGATGTTTGCCACTCCGAATCAATTATGTTCAAAAACACAGAAATATAAAAAACGCTCTATTTGATTTGTGATTAACGTGGCAGAAAAATCACATTATTTCACTACAACTTAACATATAGTATCAAGCCGGCAGAAATGTTATTTGTTCTGACAAACAATAAGGATTTTTGCAAAGCAGGAATATAATTTGCTTTATTTTTTTATTTTGTTTGCCTTTTTAACGCGTTGTGTCAAGGCCAACGGCTGGAGGTTTTATGAGGGACTAGAAAGGGGATAATGTTACTTATTTTTTCCTAATAAGCAAAGGAAGGCTCCTCATTATTTTTAAAAATGTTTTTTAATAAAGAAAAAAAAACATTTGTAATATAAAAAATAAGTATGTTATTTAAATGATTTATGCATTAACTTTTTTACAATTGTTGCAACCGGCAAATAAATTCTTACAGAACAGAATGGGCCTGATTTAATAAAGCTCTCCAAGGCCAGAAAGGATTCACTTTCAACAGTGAAGCTGGGAAATCAAGCTAATCTGGAATGGATTTCTTTAAAGTAATTTGCTATTTGCTGGCAAATGATTTGAATCCTGGTTCAGATCCATTCCAGGTTTGCTGGATCACCCAGCTTCACTGTTGAAAGTGTATTCTCTCCAGCCATGGAGAGCTTTAATAAATCAGGACATTGGCAATTGACTAAAAACAAAAACATATTATTTTATGAAATAGTTTGATTCTAATTAACTAAATTCTGATAAAATTAATGCCCAACTGGCCCTAAAAATGTGTTTTACCCCCTATGTATAACTTTCATTTCCAGAAAAAAAATTGCATGCTTCTTTATTTTGCTTTGAAGGTATTCTCCTACGGGCCCCCGAAACCACCTTCCACCAACCTGCTAAAACTTTGGTGACAATACTATATTGTGAATGAAGTCATTGGTGAAATAGAATTTCCTGACTACTGTACCTTTGGTAAAAGTTTGCCCTTTCCGGCATGTCTCTACCTACTTGGTCTCCGTGATTGGCAGTAAGTTAAATCAACAGTAATTGGAGGATTTTCAGATTTTCCCGACTATGTACCTTACTAGGTATATTATACTTTAACTGAGGGCGGGCGTCTATTACCAAGAGAACTGACCTCCTGATAGATTCATCCTTGTATGCAGGAACTATTTGAAGGGTGATGTTAGAGACTTCAACACAAACACTTTTTAACATAATTCAATATCTGAGTCGCCTATTTCAATACCTTTGAGTATGGATTTGATTGGCTGCTCCCATGGTTCTTGAGAAAGAAGATTTTTTCACTGTCGAAATTAGTGGACTTCTGCTTACAATAAGTTTTTTTGATTTGGATGATAACTGATAACGCTGTCTGATTGACTAGAAGCCAGCGAGCATAGCTTTGAACACATTGTTGGATGAATTTAGAACCATTTTATAGTTACATAGTAGGTTAGGTTGAAAAGAGACAAGTCCATAAAGTTCAACCGTTAGGAAAATAAACATATCCCAGATATAAAACCCTATGGACAAAGTTGATCCGGAGATAGGCAAAAAAACCCTTCTACAATTTGCTCCAATAGGGGAAAAAAAATGCTTCCTGATCCCGTGAGGCAATCGAATGTTCCCTGGATCAACGGTCTCTGTTATCTTTACTTTAAAGCCTTAATCCCCAGTTATATTCTGTGCTTCTTGAAATTATCCAGCTTTTTCTTAACGCAATATATAGTAGTTGCTGAAACTACTTCCTGAGGGAGCCGATTCCACATTTTCACAGACCTTACAGTGAAGAATCCCTTCCTTATCCGGAGCTTAAACTTCTTTTCCTCCAGACGCAAAGAGTGCCCTCTTGCTCTTTGTAACTATCTTAAAGTGAAGTAAAATTTTGAAGCACTTATAGCAACCATTTGTTATGGTATTGATATATTTTTATTTTGATATTTGTAAAAAAATGATATTACATTTTATATTGTAAAATGTTTGAGTTGTTTTGATGCAAAGTGAGGGACCCAAACCTAACAATTTTTAGCAATAATTGAATATGCTCAATATGAGTTCGGGTTGAACCTTGCTAGTATGCCTACCTAGCTAATGACACTAATTGTCTACTAATATATTTTAAATTCTCTATACAGAAATACTACATGTGCTTTTTTCTTCTGGCACACGATCCCTGAGGTTCCCTTGCCATTATACCTAGACCAGTATTTTGCAGAGATACAATGTTCAAGGCCTTTGCAATAAACTTACAAAGCGGGGGTCATAGACTTCGAGGTATGCTGCCAGAGGATGAGAAGTAAACTTTATTATTCTAAAAAATATCTTTAACTTTGGGGATGGACTGATCACTCTTGTGATCTCAGGCTGATGGTATCATTATGGTTACTTTAGCAGTTTAGAAACATCCCTGGGCATTGCAGAAAGTGACCAGTATAATTCCAGGAGTTCCGTTTCAAAGATCCAAAAGAAAAAAAAACTTTTAGTCAATGTGCACATTTGGACACTGCAAATGTAAATGCCCATCACTGCAGTCAATGACTTTTTGTGATCTGGAACAAGACATCACCCAGAAAAGGTAAAAGGTAAATTATGGATACAAAACTTTTCTAGAGCTGCCCCAACTCTCTGGAATGGTCCTCCTCGTCCTATTCGGCTTGCTCCTACTTTCTGCTCATTTAAAAGTGCGCTCAAAACCTATCTTTTCAAACTTGCCTACACATCTTCTTCTGTCTTTTGAAACCATCACTACTTCCCACCATTACATATCTCCCCTCCTATTGTGTGCAAATTCCCCCACCTACTAGATTGTAAGCTCTTCGGGGCAGGGTCCTCTCCTCCTGTATTACTGTCTGTAGTAGTCTGTCAGTTGCAACCCCTATTTAATGTACAGCACTGCATAATATGTTGGCGCTATATAAATCCTGTTTATTAATAATAATAATAATAATAAAATAATGTGCCCTAGATGCTAAAGCTGCCCCTGTTATACTGGACCTGCCCTGGAGCAAACATGTAGGTTTGATACTCCTGATCCTAATCCTTTCTCACTTTTGTTACCCATCACAGCCATAGAGGCTGATTCATAAAGGAATATTGTCCACTCCAGGGCAAGTTACCCCATGGCAGACCCATTGGGAACTAATGGGGAAAAGCGAAACGCGTGCCACATGCTCATCTTCCCGTCTTAAACAGAATCTTGCTGTGTGTACAGCAATCATTTTTTGATCTGTCCCTGGAAATGACCATGAAATATTTTGTTTCTAGCAATAATTTTCTGCCATCCATTGGACATGTGTTTGGGGCTTAAGCTATGTGCAATATCTCTTGCAAGTTGATAATTAACTTTGCTTTGTGAACAGTCTTTAGTAAATCAACTCCAATGCTTCAGCATGACTACCAGTCGACTAACATTATCAGAAACAGATCTCAGCAATGGCAGCCCCCTCTTTAATAGGAGACACTTCAGTTTAGTGTCATTGTTCCCCTTTAAGTAGCTTTTAATGTCTTTCACCTAAGTTTATAGCTAATATCATGTAGCCTGTCTTCTACCCTTAAATTACATTGATCTCTTCATTATATGTTTTATTGCCAGTGTATTTTGCACATAATAGATTATATTAACAATATCCATTCGGTAACAATGTGTAAATCAATTGCACAGTAGGAGACTGTAACTTCTGCAGCCCCAGCCTGGTGATAAAAGCGTTCATTAATATCTTCCTGTGGCAGTGTCATTTTCTTTTTCTGGGTTTGGTAATTAATCTGTTAATGTCTTTGTGTAACAAGAGATCAACTCTCCGAGATCAGAAAATGAAAGTCATGCAGCAATGTGTTATATCATTATAAGCATACCTGACTACCTTATAGGAATGTATTGGGTTTTATGGGTTTCCATGTACAGTGCCTTCATTATATGCTTACATATGTACTAACATACAAGGTTGGCTTTAGTGGGGGGCCTTGGGTGATGGTCAAGTTTGTTCTCCACTAAAGCCTTAAGCGGGGGGGGGGGGACCTTCTCCAGGGCCCCAATTTACAGAATGGTATTAGAATTGTCTACCCCTGTACTAATATTGGCCTAATATCTACACACAATGTGCTCCTAAAATCTGAGTTTAGGTTTAGGTGAGTTCAGTTTAGGTAGTGGGAAATTGCTCAGGACCTTACATTCCCACGGTCTAAACTGCCAGGGGTGCAGGAAGCCACATTTTGAGGCCCCACTTCATGTTTGCCAGGGTCCCCATTTCTATTTAAATCTCAATAACAACGTTCACATTTTAAATTAATTCCATATTCTCTCCCGCCATCAAGGGGAGTTTTAGTCTCCTTTTCACATCATTAAGATGTGTAGAAAGTAGCTGGTTGCTTACAGAATAGAAATAAGTTACCACTGCAGTGACTTTTCTTTATCGCACAGATCAGCAGGAAATTTCAATCAAACAAAGAGAGCTTCGAAGCAGGCATGTCTGCTATGCTAATCCATGATTCTCTGGGAATTCATTGTCATGTAATTAAAATTAAGTTATAATAAATATAAATATATATATATATATCTTGTTTAGCAATGTATTATAATTTCCCTCTGAATAAACAGTAGAACTGAACCCTATAAAACACAATCAAAATGAATGAAACCAAAGAGTAGAACTGAAAGGCTGACAAAAATGAAAACTTATGATTAATAAAAAAGGATATTATATTTAGGTAGATA
>NC_092869.1:40055075-40058954 GCF_032062135.1 Pyxicephalus adspersus
ATTGGAAGAATAATGGAAAGCTACAACTGGCAATCTGTGCCCTATAACAGCTATGTCTAAACAAGGATGACAAGATCACCAGATATTATTTTTAATGCAAGCCGCAGATTTAAAAATGTTTAAATTGCATTAACAAATTCAAGAACATAAGCGATTTTTTAGATGATGCTTATATCTAATTGAGCATGTGATGTGAGATCTATCCTGAACCCGGAGTATCTCTGTGGTTCATCGGTGCCCTTACTTGTTGCCATTTAATTCACCACCTTGCAGCGAAGCCTTGGCAGATCCCACTTATACGTGAGCGACAGCCTGTCATACCAAGAGTGCACTGCCTACTGCTCAAACTGAGCGCTTTGGCAGCTATGCAAACAGTAACTAGGTTTGAGTTGTTTTGATTACAAGTTAAACAGAAATTTCTCGGCGGGGCCAATATAAATCTGCAGAGAATTTTTGGCTGACGATGCACAGGTATTTCAGTCGATTTTGCTTGGCTCTGACAAAGAACAATTCCAAATAGTGCAGCAGTCGGGCAATTATAGCTAAATAACTTTCATGCCGTTTCGGTAATAAGATACATAGCACGACAGAGCGAGTGAAGTACTTAGTGGATAGCAGTCGACAGCTTTTCCTTTTTTTTATTATTTTTTTTTTGTGTGTGTGTGTGTGTGCGTTTCATTTCACCCTCTGCTCTCTTTTATTCCTTCTCCGCCAGCGACCATACTCACAAGAAACTGTTATAAGCACCTGCAGCAGGAGAGGGGGAATTACCACTTTGGGATTTTATTCACTTCTGTAGAAATATGAGCAATCTAATAAGAAGTAGGGTTTTATATTACACCGCAATGTTCTTCCAACAGCAATCAAAGATCTTCATGAGCCCAATATAGCTAACAGTAAATAGAATTTTACAGACACAATATCTTATATGGAAACATAGAATTTGATGACAGATAAAAATCTCTTCCCCACTTAGGCTGACACTTTTCCCACGCGGCTCAGAAAAAAAAAATCCTCAGGCTCAATTTGGCCTTTATTGTCGCGCAGCAGTCCAACATTCCCCAGAAGCCACTGCTCCCTCCTGCTGTGATAGTGACCACAGGCAGGGGGCAGAGTGGAAACTTTGGCAGGTGGGCAATTATTTCCGATATGGGGGCGAAGTAGCCGGGAAACATTGCTTGGCTAATTTTACTATATATCTCAGGAGAGGCCAAAGGATCACTGAGATTCTGACTGGCTTAAGTCATTTAAAAGAAATTTTACTGGTGTGCTAGCCAATCTAAGTACTCTCCTGGGATGGCTATATGGGCTGCAATGTCACCGAAAGTCAGACAGTGATTCTAAAATACATCCTGTGTAATACACAGGGATAAACCAGTGTCCAGTTTGGCTGTGTTCATACAAATGTGTGAATTTGTACTAGGAATTAATGAATTTGTCAAAATTGATTTCACCGACACAACAAGATGTTAGAAGAAATCTTTCCAAAATGAGGAATAAATCCACTTATAGTCAATAGTCGCCAGGTGCCCCCATTATTGAACAGTCGTTCCTATTGGATGATTCAGCCTTTATTCCTATTTTAATGATAACGCAACATTTTGGATTTGCGTTCATTGTTAATATCAGTGACAAGACAGGATATGGTGACAGACTGCAGAAAAAAGGGCAGAAATAAATTGAAGGGTTTTTGGAACTTAGGTATTGCAAACCTCTATGATGAGGCTCATGGGTGAAACGCGTCGGTGATTTGTGTCTGGAGATGTGTTGTGGACTGGTGACTACTTGTAAAATTTGTATCTTGGCTTTCAATCAATTTGTTTTGTGATCTTATACTAAAGAATGACAATTTTGTTACTCTTCTCCACTCAATCCAAAACCAAAAGCAGTTTTGGCTTAACATACATTTTAATGGTAAGTATTGTGATAGGTATAATGTATCATTTTAGGGTGCTGTTAGGGCCTACAAGTAAATAATAGATGTCCAAAGTCATTCCAGATTCAGAGATTCCCCTGGTGAAATGGCTTAGCCATGGCCACTTGGCCACAACAACTGTGCATGCTTATGTCATGTCACTAGGAAAATCCACAACATTGTGGCCATGCCATTGCAGACCTCCTTGCTGTGTCTACATTGTCATCTATCAACAGCATAGTCAATCACTTTCATGAGTCTCTTCTTTCTTTAAAAATTCAGATTCAAAGCAAGGCTTGGCTATTTTAGTCGGTGTATGAATGTCAACGGAACAAAGAAGTTAGAAAAAATGGCAGAGGGAATCCAAAATGGCGCCAGTTGTGGTGGGAGTGCAGGCGAAGCAGGAACACAAGAAAAGACAGCAGACATCGTAATATAATTCTAGTGTTTAGAAAGCACATGGTATATAATAAGGTAATGGACAGGAGCAGGTTAAATATTAAGGTTGGAATAAGGATAGGTAAAAATTTGGGGAGCACTGAAAATTCCAAAATCTAAATGTACTTTGGTGGGTTTCCATTGTCTGAAACTAAATTTGCATTTTTAACAATGTAATATACAAAAAAAAAAATCCTATCTTCTATATTTCATTGTTCATGCTCATGATCATTGGGGTCATTTGACTGAGTATAAGTCATCTCTCTTCTCAGTGATATAACCAAAACCTAAAAGATGTTTCAGTTTTATTAACACATAGAACCGATATCTGATTGTCTGGGTTGGTTATCTAAGTTATCTAAATTATGCAAAAATTCACTAAGATTCCTTTGGAAATATTATTTTTTAATGCAAATGTCAATCTTCTTCCATAACACAAAGGACAACAATGTTGGTTATAGGGTTCTTGTTGGCCAATCAGATTCAAGTTGCCTGTATTTAGCTCAATGAAAAAATAATTCTAAGGTATAAATTCAAGTCTGATTTCACAAAATAAGACTTCAAAGAACAGCAAGGTCCTACCACTCCCACAGTTAATCTTCCCAGACGATGAAGCAGAGAAATGCCTAATGCTATCCTCAGGCTAGGCCCTCCCTGCGTTCCCCTTTAAGGGGACTTCTTTCACTGTGAGCCTATTAGTAAAATTGCCCTGTAGAATTCACATTAGAGAGGTCTAAGGCTTCGACTGCAGCTGCTAGATTTATCCTCATCTTTCAGCATATTAAGAGGTTCCCCTTTTAACCAGATTAGCTTGTTTGCATTATCAATGATGCATGCAGGATGTACGAAATTCATTTAACCGGCTGCACAGTGTGGGACTTGACCATTTTCCCTTTGTCTGCTGTGTGATTCAGGCCTTGGGCAGAGGAGGGCGGACAGACAAGACAGACTATGGAATTCTTAGAATAATTACAGATTTAAAATATAAAATATAGAAAGACAGATTAATAGATAGATAGATGATGGACAGATAGATAGATAGATAGATAGATAGATAGATAGATAGATAGATAGATAGATAGATAGATGGATTGATGGATAGAGGGATAGATAGATAGATAGATAGATAGATAGATAGATAGATAGATAGATAGATAGATAGATAGATAGATAGAAAGATAGAATATATATTTGAATATCGTATTGTTACAGCATGTACAGAATTGTGCACAATATGATTGTTCAAATATAATCGTGCATAATCGTTGATCGCTTGTAATAGTTCGTTTTCTAACGATAATTATTGGGAGTGTGTACCTAGCTTTAGACTTTGTGCAAAGGATATGCAGACAAAATAGACAGCCTACATGGGATACCTGGCTTACTAAAATATAACGGAAAAACAGAACGGAAAAAGTGATAAAGATAAACGATAGATGGATAGATAGATAGATAAATAGATAGATAGATAGATAGATAGATAGATAGATAGATAGATAGAGGGATAGATAGATAGATAGATAGAT
>NC_092869.1:40063225-40064764 GCF_032062135.1 Pyxicephalus adspersus
CTGTCATTGTGGGATAACCTGTAAAAAATTAAAAGTTAGTTACACAAATCACACACATTCAATAAATTACTTACACATTACAACTTAATACAATGTAATTACTTAACATTACAACTTCTTTTTTTAACACATTTTTTTACACACAAATTTACAATTTTAAAAGTCGAATCCCACGATTTTTGAGTCAGGTCTATCCGAATTCTGACAGCCATATTCGGGTCGAATATTACAAAAAAGAGACCATTTCCTGATAACTTTATGGCCATGGAATTATTTATTAGTGGAGTACTGCAAGGACCATTATTTGGTCTCCAGATCACAGTGGGCTAACCATGTTTCACCAAAAGTCATTACATAAAATCATTTATGGTTAGGCTTGTGCAAAAGGTGACATGCATTTGATGTTGATTCTTATAAATTGGATGTGTATTGCCATGGATTTGTGTCTTCCTATATATATGAAATTGTTAAAATAAATGGAACTTTTGTAGCTGGAATGCGGCTATCACGTTTTTGTTTTGTTTAAAATTGTAATTGTGCAAAATGAACTGGAGGTGTCCATTCACTCTATTTGCTCATTGACACTCAAACCGTTCTGCATACCCAAACCATCAGCTGGATAGCTTTAGTATACCAGCCAATCTGCCAAAATCAGGTCAGGAACATAATCATTAACCTCAGGAGTTGACACTTTTGGAGGCCTTACAGACCTTGCTTTACCTTCAGTCTCGAAATCTCATATTATATAGCATATTGTTTTGGGTTTAGGGACACTTCAGTGAATTCCTAATCACCAATGACTTTTGACTATAGAATGTTAAATTTCTGAATGATGCTAGTAAAGTGACCTTGTACTTTTTCCCATGGAGGGTTTTTTTAAGTAATTACACATTTTTTGAAAAACTGAAATGTTTACAGGTGTTTTCTAATTTCCCTTTCCCATGTTCAGGTATTTAGTATGAATATAGCGCCACTGCTTTCATACAGATAAGTGAACTTTCACCACTCCCCAAATAAATTCACACTGATTTGATTAAATTGGATGTAAACTAAAAATTACATTTTGTTTGCCTAAGTACAACCTCTTCCCTCTACGTACACTCCAGCATCAGTTGCATTGCATTTCTATGGCCGTGTAGCTTCTACAAGAACCCAGGAGATAAGGGGACACTGTGGGAGCACAACTGGGAGACAGCGCATCACCCTATAGCAGTTATTTCCTTACAATGATCATTTATCACAGAATAACAATGTGGTATTTTGGAAGAAGCAGATTAAAAAAATCAAAATGACTTTTGAAAATACATTAACATCAACTCTTTATGTAATTTTAATGATTGATTTTACAGCTACTTTAATGATTTGATTGATTGTTAAAGTGAGTCCTCTAATCTGATTGCAAATGCATGCACAAAAATAAATGTCTTTTATTTCTAATTGAGGGTCTATTTGCATGTGTTTTTTGGAATAGGTTGTGTCTAAGTATCTATCTATCTATCTATCTATCTATCTATCTATCTATCTATCTATCTATCTATC
>NC_092869.1:40066048-40125649 GCF_032062135.1 Pyxicephalus adspersus
CCTGTTATTCCCTTGAACTACACTTTATAAGCTAAATAATATTTAGGTTTCAGTTTACATACGTTTATGGACTCCCCACATGTGACAACTAGTGATAGAGAAATCTGCCCAGGTTTGATTTGTTCCGAGTCCGGCGAACACTCTTTGAAGTTTGCAGAACCTAGTTTAAATCAAACACATTCAAGTGGAATAATGTTTACCTTGCCAGTTGCTTTGAAGCTCATTTGCTTGCATTTGAATTTGAGCCACATTGATTTTGCAGAAAAAGGCAAACGGTGCCACCCAATGTGGAATAGAACTCTATATATATATATATATATATATATATATATATATACTATATTGGTAAGCTGATGTCTGGTCCAGTGTTTTCAACTGCAGTAAGTCCCATCCCTACTACAATTTCTTTACAACCAGTAGCTGGGGAGGAGTGCAATAAAGCAAACATGCTGCTTTGCCCCGCATAGCCTTTAATTTGCCCTGTATTTGCATTTTCCATGGATATTATTGTAATTACTGATTTGAAAGCGGTGGCCAAAAAGTTCCAATCGGAGTAACTTCTGACTCTAAATGGAGATTGGAACTCAGAATTTTAGCAACCAAGATCCAATCTGACATGACGGGTATAGAATGGTTCAGCCAATCTGGCTGCAAGATGTAGACAGTTGTTATAGTCCGGGGGCTGGAATGGCTGAGCCCTGCTATACAGGTCAGTGACAGGTAAAGTACAGCTCATTAAAAAAAATAAAAATTCAGACTCAAAATTTCCAAATATCATTGCACTTCTCCAACTGGATTCGATCAGAATTTTTTCCAATCTGTTCCTCTAAATTTTTTTTTTTTTAGTACTTTAGGATACTTTTAAAAGATGTCGTTAAACATTGACCATCAATTCTTAAACTATATACTAGGACACATTTTCAGGCTCTCGTGTGTGTGTAAACTTACTAATCTTTAATGTTTCTGCTGCGAACGATGCTTTGCATTTCACAGTTGTAGAGTCAGATTTCAAATAAAATATATTTTCTGCACTGAACATCAGGGAATCAACCTTCATGGGTCAAATCCCCTCTCTTTGTGATATCAAGAAGTAAGCTGATATTGTCTCTCTATGTTATTGTGTTACGTAAAGGAGACCCCCGGACCCTTACTTTCAGCAGTCCCCTCAGGCAAGCTGCAGTCCATGCTGCTATCTCCTTCATTATGCAAGTGTCAGAAATTGTAAGGAAGGGCAAGCCGATGATAATATAATGGATTCTTAAAACACATGGCATAAGATGGAACAATATAAAGGCTTACGAAGCGAAAGGATTTGCTGGACATGTGGGTTTTGCAGTAAAGGGGAAAATTCTGACTGTTTATTTCAGCTTAATGCCAGGCAAACAAAGTAAATTACAAATATAGCAGCTTCTTTACCTGACAAAGGATTTGTGCTGTTGTACAATGAGTTTTCAGACTTATGTAGCACTTCCACATCACATAGCGTTGTGTAGCCTTTCTCAACTTTTTACCACTGAGGAACCCTTGATATTATTTTCAGGTCTTAGGGGACCCCAGCCAAAACCAATCTATTAGGGGTCTTGAGGACTTCTTTGCCAAAACCAATTATTTGAAGGCCATTGGGGAAAAGCCGCATTGGCGGCCAATGGGAAAAATGCTCACCCATATAGTGTTGGCTAGAATACCACTTTCATAAACAACCAAAATGATTATTAGAGTCATGCAGCTGGCTCTTCCAAGTGGGGTTGGCTCCAGTACTATGCGAGCCTCATCCAATGATAGATTGAAGAACCCCTGGAACCTCTGGAGGAACCCTAGGGTACAACAGGACTCTGAATGAGAGTGGCTGATGTTGGGTGTGGAGCTGTGGTGCCATACCGTTTTCTCTACTTAACACTACAGAGAGAAGTTCATGATTGGAGAATCAGCATTCTTGTTGGAAATCAATTAATGACAAATTTGGGAAGCCTTGAAAACCTTTGGAAACCTCCGGAGAAAGGCTGGAGTGTTGTGGAGCTTGTGGTGTGTCACGGTTATTTTCTACTTATTATACTACGGCAAAGAGAACTTTATACCTGGAGGAAAGACCAGTCTCATGACTTTGACGGTTCACATGACCCAGCTCTCCTTCAATATTTTTCTTTTACATTTTCATTCTTTTTAATAAGTGTGCAGTGTGTGTAGGTCTTTTCACTTTTTGAAAATGAGAGAATAAGATTCTGATTACAGGTACTGTGCAACCACAATTAAATTTTGTTTCTTTAAAGGTAATATGTTACCGCCACTGAAAGTCTGGTTTTAGTTTTCAGATGGTTTTCTTGACTTATTTGATGTAATATGTATTTGCCTGCGGTTCTTCCTATATATATATAAATATATATATATACACACATACATATATAAAAACCCGAGGTTTAGATGGGCTGGCAGGCATGTATGAGCTCAGAGTCATCATTATGCAAATGCTGTGTCATTTTGAAGGGAGCATGACAGGCAGCCTGAATTGCTCTAATGTGAGTACCATAATTCCACTTAAGAAATTGGCTACATTTGCTCTGGAGAAAGTGTGCAAGGCCCATGCAAAGCCTTTAATAAGAGATTAAGAAATATATTAGGGACTCGAGGATCTCATTTTGGCAAGGTGAAGTTATTGTTCTGAAGAGGTCATTGTGGGTATCACCGGGTGTCTAATACAGGTTGTTACATTGCTTCATGAAAATGATGTACGCATTATTGTACTTATCTTTAAAATTGGAGGCCATGACCCCTTCTGTATTAATTCTCCCGTTAAAGGTATATTTAGGACTAACATGAATTATTTGCATTTAAACTGGCTTGGGGATCACAGCCTGCCTACTGAGTGATACTAATGTTCATCCTGGCATTCGGGTATGGGAGATGGTCTCACTTGCTGCTTCTCTCCGCTTAACATCTATGAGTATAGTGTCCATGCTTTGGCAGAAAAATCAGACATCACTGTCTTCTGCCATTCCAGTCAAAGAGGAAACAACAATAATTAAGGAGAGTTCTAACTACGTCTTGGTAATCCTGTTGTTGGCGAAACCTCATGATCACCATTGTGACATAGACCCATGGCCTTTCAATGACCGGTATCCTCATCTTCTGAAGGTCATTGAATCTGGCCCTGTAATAAGAGTTTCTTGGTTCCTGTACCTACATACCTATGTAGAGCACAGGTAAAGCCTTAATCAAACAATGTTTATTAGAATGAGGAAAACCTAAACCCTTTGTTGTTTTTGACTGCCAAAGGAACCCGTATTAGAGAAATTTCTCTTGGTTTACTACTTATATCATGCTAAAAGTGTTAAATGAGGAGAACTGTGCAACAAGGTTATAGATAGTAGTAATATTAATTTTCAGAAAG
Source organism: Pyxicephalus adspersus (assembly GCF_032062135.1). Taxonomy (NCBI): domain Eukaryota; kingdom Metazoa; phylum Chordata; class Amphibia; order Anura; family Pyxicephalidae; genus Pyxicephalus; species Pyxicephalus adspersus. The sequence goes on from NC_092869.1 coordinate 40,069,434, forward strand.
GGGGTTCAGGCTTAGTATGACCATGCTGATTGTCTATTGTCCATCAAAGCTCGATAAAACATGTTCTCCAAATCAAATGCTTTGGTGGTCTTCCACTATGGTAGACATATCAAGTATGGGCACCTTGGCATTTTTACTTTCTGTTCTATGCCTGTTCTCCAATAATTCCTAATGGTATGGCAGATATCCCACAAACTTGTGCAGTGACATGGTCTTTCCTATCATTCATACTACAAGATTAGATTGGAAATAGCCACCATGGTTGCGTGCCATCACATGAAAGTAGCCATTTATTGGCTTCATTTACAAAGAATGCTATGGAAGCCTTGCATTTAGTGGGTACAGAAAACCCACTAATATAAAAAATACATGAATCAATAGTTATAATATAAAAAATGAAAGTTGCCTTGCTGCTAATTAAGTGGCTTTGGCTCTTTCTCAGTCTATGATTAGGAACAACGCAGAAGCAGCTTGTAAACTGGCATTTTCATGGAGACATTAGGCAATGACAGCCTACACAATTGTTTCAGTACAAGTTTATTTTATTTTACTATGTACTGGTCACAATATCCCCAGAATATATAATATCACTATCACTAATGAACAGATACACAAAGATATTTATCACTTCTGTGATTGGCTAATATCTCGGGTTTAGATTATTGTGTTTGACTGAGACCTTCAAATGGCAGATTGGGTCACTGATCTTAGAATCACTTGGAAATATATTCTTATGAGGAAAGAAGATTGCTCTGAGAGCCAATACATTTTCGTATCATAGCATATCCTTTTATTTTTTATTTATTTTTTTGAACCTACAAAACAACAAACACATTTTATTACCCAAGACAGGAAACTAGAGCTATCAGTCATTTGTAAAATTGAAAAAAATGAAATAAATGAAGGGGGTCCCTTTGCTCCGGCAATTCTGAGCAAGTGGCTCTGGATCTGTGATTAAGGTCATTGCATTTCTTCATTACTGGTCTGGCTAATGTGATTGAATTGGAAGAATACCTTTGAACTCGGAGACTCTGATCTGCATACTAATTGACTGTTGTGTCCTTGCTGGTGACCTTGGTGGTCTTTCCGCTGCTCTGGGAATCTCTGACCAGTTTTTCATCAAATGTTGCCGTCAAAAACAAAGAGGACTGCTATTTTGTCTTCCTGCTTTCATATGCTTGATTGCTGCCATTCTGAAATCTGCTTTTTTTTGTTGTTACCTGAAATATCTTGAACAAGTTGATGAAAGACAATTCAAAATAATTGATGTCTGTTCAGGGAGCTCAAGGGTTAATTCCCGGACAGACCCCCCCCCCCCCCCTACTTTTGCATTGAAAGTGCTCATTATTGCTGGAAAAGATTTTCCAATAGAAATGATAAACCCTATGAGATGTATATTCAGTATTCAGTTAAGGGGAAATATCACACCGGTTAAAAGGTCTTGAACAAAACAGTGCACCTAAAGAATCTGTGCTTTTATGGACAGCTTTAAACTACTCTCCGAAGAATGGGTGATGTCATTGGCCTTCGGTGAATTAATTGGCTGTATTCTCTGCATTCTCAGTGACATCGCAGGTTTCTAGTGATTGGATAGGCCACATGATCAGTGATGTCACTGGTCTCTAGTGAATGGATAGGCTGCATTCTCAGTGATGTCACTGGTCTCTAGTGATTGGATAGGCTGCATGATCAGTGATGTCACTGGTCTCTAGTGATTGGATAGGCTGCATGATCCGTGATGTCACCAGTCTTCAGTGTATGGATAGGCTGCGTTCTCACAGATGTCACTGGTCTCTAGTTAATGGATAGGCTGCATGATCAGTGATGTCACTGGTCTCTAGTGATTGGATAGGCTGCATTCACAGTGATGTCACTGGTCTCTAGTGATTGGATAGGCTGGGTTCTCACAGATGTCACTGGTCTCTAGTTAATGGATAGGCTGCATTCTCAGTGATGTCACTGGTTTCTAGTGATTGGATAGGCTGCATTCTCGGTGATGTCACTAATCTCTAGTGAATGGATAGGCTGTATTCTCAGTGATGTCACTGGTCTCTAGTGAATGGATAGGCTGCATTCTCAGTGATGTCACTGGTCTCTAGTGAATGGATAGGCTGCATGATCAATGATGTCACCGGTCTCTAGTGAATGATTAGGCTGCATGATCAGTGGTGTCACTGGCCTCTAATGAATGGATAGGCTGCATGATCACTGATGTCACCGGTCTCTAGCGAATGGATAGGCTGCATGATCAGTGGTGTCACTGGTCTCTAGTGATTGGATAGGCTGCATGATCAGTGGTGTCACTGGTCTCTAATGAATGGATAGGCTGGATAGGTTGGATGTATTCTTGGTGATGTTCCTTGACTCTAATGTATGAATAGGCTGCACAAGTAAAGGGATAGGTCACATTCTTGGTAAACTCACCAGCCACTAGTGAACCAAACTAGGGAACCTTCGGAGGTTGCTAGGGGTTCCTTGAGCAATGAGCAATATTTGTCTCTCATGTCATTTTAACTGACACTGTAAGGGTGACATTCTTCCCAATGGCAAGCAATGTAAGAGTGATTCCTCCCATTTACCACCATTCTTCCCATTGAGCACTGTGAGCTGTGGATATTGTGATGTTACATGGGGTTCCCTTGACCTTAACATTATTTCAAGGGCTCCCCATCTTTAAAAGATCAAGAAACAATGATGTACATTTTCATTGACGTTGATGCATCTTACAGAATGATGGTCTATTACATATGGACAGGCTGTGATGCCATTGGCCTATAATGAAAATACATTTTTAACTCTCAATAATGTCCCTGGTATATTGTTAATAGATTATCTGCTTTCTCAACAATGACACTGCTCCCTGGTAATTTATTAAGTTGTATTCCAAATGATGCCTCTAGTAATTGGACAGGCTACACCAACTGTAATGTTGCTGATCGTTGGGTAGGTTGCATTCTTAGTAATGCTAGCCCTCTATTATAATTATTTAGACTGCATTTTCAATGGTATTGCTGGTGTCCAGTGAAGTCAATGGTTCCTACCAATTACAATTTTCATAAATACACAGAATATAATAATACTATCTACGTAACTGGTGCCCTTTAACATATAAACAGTGACACAATAATCACTCTGTTGTTAGAACTAAATATACAGCAATGGCCTTTCATCTTATGCAGTATATGAGTGTGCTCATAAAACTGGTGACAGAATATATCAGATAAGCCATGCATTTCTACAAGACAATATCAAACTAGGTTTACCTACTATATATTCATCATAAACTGGCAGGAATTTTAATCACAGGAAAAGACTCGGAAAGATACGGCACATAATGTATGTTGTTTGCAAAACGCTGGACTCAACATTCATTTTTGTAACATTAAAATGCAATTTTTAAATTTCAGATATTGCAGATCAGAAGATACATTGCCAGACAAATGAAAAACTGGAGATGGATTTAACTGTTCTTTTCTGTTATACACAATAGAAATGCAAAGAGCTTGGCAAAAGCCACTGCTATCCCACGCTTTACCTTCAGCAACCACCTTTTCCAGGGAGCGTTATATACAAGCAATGGTACTGCGTCCTATAAAATTATGTGGCAGGGTGGCTAAAAGGCTGTTTGATGTGGACCAGCACAAAGGGACTGGAGGGGACAGCAATAATGAAACAATAAAATGCATTTGGGAGAGCTTGTCACGGGTCATTGTCAGATCATTTGTTTTAACAACCATTAGGAGATCAATCAGCCAGAGTTTGTGGAAGCCCTAGCAACTTCTGGGGGAAACCTACAGTTCCATGAAAACTTTTATTTTGAGTATGGCTGCTCTGTCTTAACTGATTCCTCTACAGCTAAAAGGTTACGTAAGATTGAGAGGGGAGAAGTGGAGCAGCTAAGACAACATGGACACTTTTAGGAAACGCCTAGAAGAGGAGACAACTGTTACAGGCAACCATAGAGGGCCTGTGCTACACAACTGACTCTTCCTGAAAAAGTCAAATTTGCATGCAAGTTTAAATATATATTGTAGTGGATATTATTTATTTATGTACTCTCAGATGCTCTGTTTCTTTAAACATGTATTATTATAACCCCATGATACACATCCCATTCCATCATACATTCCAAAAATAAGGAAATTCCTTCTTGGATAGTTTTCGGAGCCATGCAGCTTACTCAAGTATGTTCCTTGGCTAACTGTATATTCAACACCATTGGTAAAAAAATAGATGTAGCCGAAATATTGAACCATTTATTCAAAGCTGCATACAACTGCTTTGGGCTTGTTGGTCATCATCATGCAGGGCTTGACAACAATGGCTTCTATGGACTAACCCGTGTGAACCAATGAGCATGAAGAACCCAACCAGTTGTGGCATGGTGAGCCAAAAGAAATCAACGGCCCTCTACTGACCTAAAGCACTGCACAACAAAGACATCTTACATCTTAGAATGTGGATAACTTCTAGGAAGAATCTAGTGTGGTGTTTTTTGATTATAAAGGTGGCCCACCTCAACCTATCCCTTTAACCTCCAGATGTTCGGCCTAACTGTGACCCTCTATAGCTAGCAGATGTGATTCTAGATATGTTCTGTAACTCGCTTTCCATGTATCTGCCTACATTATACTAAGTTTTCCCATACACTGTGGGCTTCATTTAAATAACAGGGAATCTGGCATTCCCTCAAACATTTCCTTGTGGGAAACAATTACAGCCATTGAAAGCCAAGGACCTGGGGAATGTTGGTCAGTTTTCCAGTTTTATAAATATAGACCATAGTTTTAAACAGAAATAGTGAAATGTTCAGATTGTTGGGAAGATGATCAATCCACTAGCCATAAATATTTTGTTGGGCAATGCAATCTCCTGTTGATATTAAACACACCACAAACAATCTGATAAAATTGTGAAACATCACAACTCAAGTCTTGTTTCCTGCATGAACCAGCACAGGGTTTTTTTTTGTATAACAGGGGATTTCAAACATTTTGATTAAGCGGCAAATTCACTATAACTGCTGGTCTACAAGAAAATGTCTGCCGCCAGTAAACCTTTCTCACTTTCGTGGTCGATTTCTTGTAGACTAGCAGGTGTAGTTACTAAAACAGATAGACAGAGATTCCTTTTTGTGTGCCATCCACTTAAATGTTGTTAGGGGGATTCTAATAGCATTTAGATCTGATAAAAAATACTAGGCTTTTATGGGGCCTATGGGCCAAATTGGGCATGCAGGCTTTAGTTTGGGGGCACCTGTTGTATGGCATGTCAGATGTGACACACGGGAATGACGTAGTTATCATCTCCTCTCCACCAGAAATTAGTGGCCAACAATGGACGATGGGTGCAACTGTTCATTAATTGTCTTTAAAAAATACCAATGTCAATGGTTGAATGACCGTAGCAACATTTAGAATCATAAAATAACATTTAACCTTGAAATGTTTATGTTGGTCAAATAGAGAAAAGCAACAAAAAAATTGTATTACATTGTTAATATAACTATTATTTTTTTTGTCTTGAAACGCAATCCAAAAACAAAATTTGAAAAAGGAATATATGAATATATATATTGAGCACTTTTTTCCAGTAGTAAAAATAATAAAATTTATTAATTTATGTTTCCTTTTGAATCGTGGTTCCACTGGGATTTTAGAGTTCCGTTAAGTAATATGTCAATAAAGTGTCAGGTCTGAAAGCTCATACATTTGTGCCTAGCAGATGACTGATTTATGGCCTCTCTTTAGATATATTTAATGTGAAAACCTCTGTAAATTAGCCTCTCACATCATTAGTTGTGCTATGTGTAATGCACAGACATAAATCCATCATTTGCCGATCTGGGACATCCTCCTGCCTCAATGTGGAAGGATTGTGCTCCGTGTCAGTTCCTCAGCCAGAAAAGACTTCAATGGGTTTCCAACAATGGTTTCTAACCTCTAATACACTCACCAGTGTTGCCAATCCTCTGATTCCAAAGCAGAACTCCAAACACAACATGTACTGCTATTTATAACATTTTGGGGTGATATAATTAGGAAATGTAGGCTATTCACTTACCAAAGTGAATTATTACTTTGCAAGGGAGATTTCACTTAGTTTAGTAAATGTGGTGAAAAATCACTTTGTAAAGAATACCAATTCATATGCAAGGTAATCTAAAAAACATGAATAAATACCTCACTGGGATGTGAGCATAATATTGTATAATATTTTGGCTTGTAGTGGCAAGTGAAGCCTCTTTCAGATGATGTACAGATTCTATGGGTGCAAGACACAAGTCAGGCAATATACATATTTCTAACAGTGAACGCTTCCCAATCCAAATCCCCCTTTTTTAATATTCCAAGTATTATCTGAAAGGTGATTGATAATGTATTTTAGGTGAGGATTCATTTTGAGTTGTTAGAATAAAGGATATATATGCAAAAAAAGGGTACCTATCATTTACACGCTCCCATGCCCCCTCCACACACACCCACGATGGCAGAGGTCCCCAAACCCTGAGCCGTCTGACGGGTGGGCCCCAGGTCTGGCCGGTACACCACCCAGCGGGGTCAGTAGAAGGACCCTGCTTGGGGGGTGCACCGGCCAGGGCCACGCACCATGTCTTCCGTATGCATCGCAGGCTCGGAGAAGTGGGCAGGTTGTGTCTCTGGACATGCTCAGACCTGTGATGAGAGAGTGGTCAGGTTCTGGCATCATGATGTCATGCTTGGTCTGGAGTCTGTGCATTTAGTGGTCTGTGACCTGAAAAAGGTTGGGGACCACTGCACTATGGTATTTGAGCTCCACTTTCTGTGCAATATGGTACTATGGGTGCAAAGTGTCATGGCAACACCAGTCAAAGGGGCATAACCAAGTACAGAAATATTCACTGCTATTAAATCTCAAAGAGAACAGATACTGGGCAACTTGAACTGGCGTGGGGGCTACAGCAGTAAAAAGTAAGTAAGAATTGCAGAAAGAGTTGATTTGAGTATTTTCATTGGAACAGGGCTACTTCATTTTAACATAATACTAAAAGTTGGAATTGGGTTTTAAGAACATTAGCAATTTTTACAGGAAGTCATAAAACCATAAAATAATTTGCCTATATCTTAACATTACAAGGTCACGTACATATATACTGTAATGGGATGGAAGAATAAAAAGTTACTTAAAGTACAGTTGTAGACCAAGGCCTCTTTCAGATTTGGGGTAAACTGCACTGTTTAATGCACAATCAGTTTCCAGCAGATTCCATTCATCCCAATAGGAGTAGTTGGGAAGCATTTTGTACACACTGTTGAATTTCTGTGATATTTTGCCATGGTTGCATGTTGCTTCTGGCCATGCAGTTGCATTTCCACTTCTGGAAGAATGGAACTGCAAACACAAGGAAAATGCATGCAAATTTGTTGACCTTAGGTATGGTTTGCATTGCTCCTGGGTGTATAGAAGCAGTTTGCTAAACACCCTGAAGCAGGTAACCACAAGTGTAAAGGAACCCTTAGTGTTTGCCACAGGTAACAGCATTTTCTTCTTATTATTTCTTTCTAAATTGTAGCTCCATGTGTCAATCATATTGGTTTACTGTCTAATTGACTGGTATAATTTTTTTTTGTTTTATAACTTACACCCAACTATTTTTTCCACAATATTTTATCAACTCCTACATTCTTTAAACAGAGCACAGTACTTTCTATTACAACAGCAAATAAATCAAAAAGTAAGAATGCTTTTGGCTAAATTGATATTTTCTCTTTTTTTTCTTTTGGTCGTATATCTATGCAACTGGATTGCTTTAAGGTTAAAATTTACCTCTCTTCTTGCCAGTCTTCTCTGAATTTAATGCATTATTAATTTTAATCTATTATTCCCTCCCTTGTGGTTTACTAATGTCAGAGTCATGTTGTTTTAAGAATATTTTATTAGGTGATTTATTTTAGTGATTCAGCGTACAAACTGGTCATTGAGACTTGGATAAATCTTCCACTAAAATTCAGGATAAACAAAATGAAAAAGAATAGTTTAAAATGTAAAACTTTCCGAAATGAAAACAAACCTAATGGATACCCCATTCACATTATCACTATTTTTTATAATCACTTCTGCTTTTTTCCATCTTGCACACATTGCTATTGGCTAATGGGTCAACCTTGTCATGGTGATGGGCCAAAGGAATGCATATGTGGTAAAAGAGACAAGCCTGAAAAAAAGAAACGTGTATACTTACCTCTCACACTGTACATGCCATTGAATGCCTTTTAATTGTTGTAGAATTATTCTCTGAAGTTTGCTGGGCTACCAACCCTACCCCAGGAGGTCCATTGCCCTAGGTCACCCATTAAGCTCACCGGTCCTGTAGCTCAATGAAGGCCAGCAGAAAGGACAAATGAATGCATCAAGAGACAGTTGTTAGTTTCCCAATAGATTTCAGTGAACAATTCTTTATAAATGGTATTGTTGGTGGTTCAGTTTAACCCATAATTTCTAGATACATATCTTTTTCAAGATACAATTTCATAACAGAGATGCTTTAATCCACTCTGATGTAGTTGAGATATGTGACTACTTAAGGTGGAACCCTGAATAGCTGAAAAAAAAATCACCATGAGGTCCCCCCTACTACACACACACAAACATTACAAAGGCTAATTGCACATTTAGTCTAAAACAACCATTCTCAACTAGGGTTTCATAGAACCAAAGGGTTCCTCCAGTAGTTTTTAGGGGTTCCTTGAGTTCCTTGAGCTGACTGATCTCCCATCTGATGGCTCCTGCATAATTCAGGGTTCAACACCAGTTGGCTGAGCCAGTATGATGATGACCAGTAATCCTTTTAGCTGTCTAAAAAAGGTGGCATTTTGACAAACTTTGTAAAGGGCATTTTTTTCCAATTGTCACCATAAGGGATGCATTCTTCCCATGGACATATATCAACAAGGGTTCCAAAATGTATATCAACAATTACCCTCTAGGATTAAAAAGGTTAAGAAAGACTGGTCTAGTGGGGTATGAATAAGATAAAAATACTTATCTTTGCTCTCATACCCCTTTTGCCCCAAAGCTGGTGTTTTTCTCTACTTTCTGAAACTCCTGTTTCGTTGGTGGGCCCTCGTTCTTGTGTATGGACCATTGGTTCTTCACGGTATGTGATGACATCAGAAAGTGGCCAAAGAGATGCAGCTTCAGAGGATCAATCATATGGTAAGAAGTAACCTGAAAAGAAAATAGGAAAAGTATTTTACCTTTTTTCTTACCTCTTAGGCAAAAAAAGTAACAAACCCCTGCAATGAGGAGAGAGGGCACCACTACAAGGTGACATTTTTCAGCTGACTTGACTTCATCTTAGGAAACTGTAAATAAAAGAAAAATGAAATAGATGTATCTGTTGTCCGGATAGAGTTCTGTCATGGAATCTGATGTAAAAATATTTGGCTGAACATTCATACACCTTTTTAACACTATGCAAAAAAATAAAAAAATTGACGGCATATATAAAAAAAATCAATATAATAAAAATGAAAAAAACTTGCAAGTTCCCAAGTTCCGTTAACCTTCTCCTGTGATTCTGGTGGATTGTGCAATGCATTTATCAGCTCTAAAATTGTCTCCTTAGCCTCTCAAGGGAAACCGATATAATATACCATCATTTCTCACCGGAGAAAAAAAAGAACACTTACTCTTAATAGGTGGCAATTTTGCCAGATGTTATTGACATAGTAAGTGCGAAATTTCAGTGATACTAAATGCAAAGTGCAGAAGATTAAAGAACAATGGAACAAAGAGCAAAGGAAAAGTTTTCAATTCCAAAGTGTCAAAGTCAGAGAAGGTGTGAAAAAAATTACATCTTAACAACACGATTAAGAGTCAGTTTACTAATTATCTAGTACAAATGTAAAAGTAAAAATCTCAGGAGCATAAAAACTTTTTGAAACAGGTTTTTTTTTTCCCTGTGTGTCAGTATTTCTCACTTCTCTGCCCTCCTTCCCTAAATTTAAATTCTGTTGTTACCTTTGTGAATATGTGAAGCTGGAGAGGCTTATAAACATATTTATTTATTTATATATTATTGTGCTTATGAACATATTTATTTATTTTAACAGCGTTAGCAAATATTGGGAATGAGACAATAGACAATGATACACAGTGTATACTTTTTATAGCTAATAATAAAGAAGAAAGAAAGGTTTTCATTTCCTGAAAATCTGGCAAAAAAAGTGATTTCGACAATATTTTATCATTATTTTATATAATGGTATATATTACAATTTTTTATTATTTTGGGTAATGTAATACATTAATTTGGTTTTTGTAAAGTTTTTCTTTCTTTCTTTCTTTCTTTCTTTCTTTCTTTCTTTCTTTCTTTCTTTCTTTCTTTCTTTCTTTCCTGCAAGTTCCTGCATCTCTTTTAGCTATCCTGGACCTGTTTTTTGCCCAAAAATGGTTCTTTATTACCTCAATTGTTTTACTTTACTTATTTTACTTATTATTTAAAAAAAAACAATAAACTGCAATAGCAAAGGTAATATAAAGTAAATGAACCAAATTACCCAAAATGCAGCTTCAACTCATCCCAAATTTACACTTCGGCAAAATTTGGTCTTTAAAGAAATCAGTAATTTTAATGCTAAATCCAGTTTCAATAAACCACTCTATTCACCACCAAGTAATATTAATTTATTTTTCTAAACAATTATTTGATTTTGTTTTAAATAATTCAAGAATTCTCAAAAGTGGGATAGGGTGGAGTCTTTTGTTTAGCTATTTTGGTTGTTAAAGTTGGCTTTGCTTTACCTTTCCATATGGGACCGGTGAACAAACTTGTATACAAAGAACTAGTACCAGCCAAAGATTGAGATATCAGACAATACTAGACAAGGCCAAACATATCCTGGATACCAGATATGGCTTAGCATACTACACTGAACTCCAAATACGACTTTGCATTGCAGATTACTAGTGTTTAAAAGTAATACTTTTCAGAAAAGGTGCAAACTTATAGAATTGGTTCTTAATAAATATTTAAACATAATATAATGAAGTAGTTGGGTGGATAATGTTTATTTTTAATAATATTATTATTATTACTACTACTACTATAGTATTACTGTTATTGCTGTTGTTATTATTCAATGTTTTATTTTTAACTGATTTTAACTAAACTGCAATTTTTGGATAGAGAACTTTGATCAGGTGTTAATACTGCTCGTGTCTCCAATGAGAATTAGACCCTAGTAACACCCCTTCCCACCTCAATCTACAGAAGGTAGGAGACACAAGCTTCCGGAGAAGTAAGTATAAAAGTGTATCTATTGCAGGGACCTTTGATCCGGATATTTTCAACCTGACAGGGTCGCTTTAAAGTATGCCATGATGAAAAGTGGGTGAAACTGTTTCTTGTCCACTATGTCTTTTTTTCTTTCCCTTCTCTTTTATCTTTGCTGTGTTCCATCTCTTTAGTCTCTATGCAGTTTCCTGCTGCACTCCCTTAGGACTGAGCTATTAGTTCTTTGTCCCTTTGCTGGCAGCATTCTGAGGCCAGGGAAACAAGGCACTCAAATATACCTTGCAATTCCAACGCTTCTGTCACACTTTATATTGCATTCATTAGTCCGTATCAAAAGAGAATAAAATGCCTTTTACCAGTATCAGAATATTCTCATAGGATCAGACCTGGGTCATGGTCTAATCTTTTTTTCCGATAACAATTAATTGGTCTTAAACAGTTATGACTCCTATAATGATGTGATTGAAGTGAGACATCAAATGTATTACGGTTGTTTAAAATAATAATAAAAGTAATAAAAGACTCATTCAAGAGTCTTGATAAACAGTATAATGTTCTAGAAGCACTTTGTGCATAGAACACATTATAACATTTGTAAATCGACAGACAATATTCTGTTAGGGGAAAAAAAAGAAAGGTTTTTGTGAATTATAGATATAAATGGAAAGCCAATAATTTATTAAAATTCACAGATTAACAAAACGTGAAAATGTAGTTGCTACTAAAAAAGTTTAAAATTTAGCAAATGCATGTTTATTTCAAAATCGCATCAAAAATTACACCAAAGAAGATCCAGGGTACCCAGTGGTAGATCTGCAGTACATACCCTTGGTGACCCCGGGTCGGACATGCCCCTGGACACATGCCTGATGATGGGATGACTAAAAACCAGAAAAAGGGAAACCAGGTGAGTGGAAATCAATCAATTAAATCTCTTTTAATGATTATGTTAATTGGGTTTAGTTTGTGAACTGATGACATGGCTTGACATTCACATCATTTGTGCAAACATCATTGAAGACTATTGTTGGAAAAGCACGTTATCCAGTTCAGCCTATTTGTAGGGCTGAACATAAAAAAATAACGTCATGCAATCAGCATTGGAAACTGGATACTACCATAGGAATGTTATGTACCAGCGTTAACAAAAAAAAGTATCTTTCCCTATACAGAATGTATACCTTATTCTTTATTTCAGCAAAATGCTTGAGATTTACAATGGTAGCCACAATCCCAAACAACATGAATGCCCCTAATCCATGGTCAGGTAGTGTATGGAGTCTATAGGAGATATCCTTCTTTTCAATTAGAAGCAGGTAGCACAAATCAAAATATTCTTGTTGTCTAGGATTTAATAGTCCACATAAAAAAGTCTATTGGTTATTGCTTTAATAATGAAATATAAATAAAATATAGCACCTCTATATCTGGCTGATAATATCACTCTCGCTAAGCTGTTCCTAGGGGCTTGCTGTTAGTATTTGCATCCCAACACATTCACTTGGGCTTCTGGCTGGGACTACAATCTCTCATCATATAATCTTGCATTAGGGACTAAAACAAAGTCAAATACAGCTCATTTATGGAGCAAATGCTGTGTTTTTAGGCAACAAACCGGAGAATAGCTGGACTCTGAAACAGTGCAGAAGCATGTTTGGCTATCTTCTGTATGGAATCTATTGGCAAAAGGCAGGGATCACAGAGTTCAGCTATTGCTCTATTTTCTGCCTACGCACAGCCCTGAAGAAGGAGAACACATTTGCCCTGAAATGTGTTGGTTTTCTCTGGTATTTATAAGTATATTTCTTTAAATATATTATTTTTTATTTTTTTTTAATGGAGTTGTACTACAAGCGTTCTTACCTTGTTCTTAGGGCAAACCCAAAACTCCATTAATAAACATACATTATTATACCCCTATTGGGGGTAGTTATTAGTCAGCATATTCAAATATTCATAATTATGTCAGAGATATGTCAGGCCTGGTTAAGAAGCCATATGGATTTAGCAAGAAGTGAAACACAAAATGCAAATTTTTGAGCAACTAGGTAAGTTGTGTCCCTTCAAAATGTTTAAAAGCCATATACTCTTGTTTGCGTGGAATGTGCCTTTAAGCAAATTCCCTTTGAAATGTGTGAAATATGTTGAATAATTTACGTATGATGGACTTAACAGGCAATTACGGTCTTGCTAAAACAGGAACTGTCAATGCAATAATTTTGAAAAAAATTAAAATTTACTAAGTGTAAAAGGTTTAAATGACAGATTAGTTTGGAAGTGATACATATGTGTGTGCACTGTCACCGCAAATTACAATTTAAAGTTAATTGAGCAAACAGAAACTCTGAAAAAGTACTAGTATTGGAGAAGACAATAGCTTCTTTTCTTTAAATTAAAATAATATCACACAAACCATTCCAGAAAATTCACAGTTCAATTAAAAATGTTTTCAAATTTTATTTCTGAAGATTTGATGTAGATTCGTTAACTATTTCATGACTGAGAGATCACAAAATTCTAATTTACAAGATTCAAAACCATGATGGAGTGTCTGATCATGATGTCTAGTTTTTGAAATATTATTTTTATATAATCTAGAGTAGTGTAGTAGAGGTTGCCGGGGGTTTACTCGTGCAATGAGCAATCTGTGCCTCTCAGGTCAGTTACCATTGACACCAATGGTCTTTTTGGCTATCTGTAGGGATTTGCAGCTTTCCCACTGGCCAGCAATGTAAGCCAGTGTACTGGTATAGTAATTATATCAGGGGTTCCCTGAAGACCTGAAAGTTATTTCAAGGATTCTCCATGTTAAAAGGGTCCAACAACATGGATCTAGAGGCAGTTGAAAGGGTTTTGAAAGTATTGCCAGAGAGATTCTTCATAGGGACATCGATCAGATGTGATCTGCAACAGACATCACCTACGGGAGCTCTGCTGATTTTCTTTTGGTAAGTTTCTAAACAATTTAGGGCACACAAGTAGAAATAAGGATTGGCCAGATTTGCACCATCTCCTTTTTTTATTTGTCTGTCTCTGCTTTGCACAACATTGCCCATTTTTGGGAAACGTACCATGTCTATTATATTTTTATGGCTGGTAATGGCTGTTTGTGCATGGCTCAAATCAAACAGCCCTAGAGGTAGGTTTAAGTGGACCATTTATATTACTTTTTTGTCCAGTTCACAAAGGACCTGCAAGGACATCCATTCAAATCCGTATAGGTAATGATTCACAGAGACTAAACCATTTATCTGAGATGTTGTTCATGTTTATGTGCCAGAAATCAGGGCCTTTATGTACATTGTGTCGTTCTGAAACTTTTTAACTTTTCAATCTTTTTCAATAGAAAGAATAAAGATGAACCTCTGAAGACTTAAATACATTTTTAAAGGGAAAGGGTATTTGCTTTTGGCGTGATAAAATAAATAAAATTGTTTTTCACACAATTGTGTAAACATTTTCATCACCTTCTCATATTTAGTAAATCAGCCCAAGTAGTTGGTGATTCAGCCAAAGAGGCCTTTGATGCAGTAATCTGTGTTATAGGATTTTTTTACTTTTTCATTGTTACACTGTCATTAAGATTCCTGATGTTTCAATCTAATTTAAGCAGACATGGTCCAATCTTGTCACTGTTGGGCAATTGGCCAAGGGAACCGTCAAGCAGGCATCACTGAAGCATATGGAGATCGGAAGGAAACAGGCTGCAGAAGATCAGCAATACAGGTAGTCCCCGAGTTAAGAACATCCGACATACGGACGACTCCTAGATATGAACGCACTTTCCTGCTCGTTCGTGTGGAGGACTGAGGCTTGATGGGGGGAAGGTGTGGTTCGCATGACTTGTAGAAGAAATCCTTTGTTTTTCTGCAGCCTCTTGTAACTCTATAATGACCAAGACAAACTGCAGTTTTTTCTGTTTGCATTGCAAAGCACAGCTTGCTCCAGAAGTTAATGAAAGTCTAGGCTCCATAAAGTTTTTTTTTTTTTTTTTGGTTTGTTAGTGAATAACTTACAGTGAGGATTTTTTACAGTAACTGACACCACGCTGCCTAATAATATGTTGAGATTGATGTCAACATCTGTCCTAATTTAATTAATTTTTATTATATAATTTATTAAAATAATGTACCTGTTCCGACTTACATACAAATTCAACTTAAGAAACTTAACAAACGTACTGTCCCTATCTCGTATGTAACCTGGGAACCTGTACGTTTTTGTAAGAAAGAATGAAAAGAATTATAAAAAAAACTATATTTTAATAAAAGTTAGGTAACTTAATGGCATTTTTTAGACTTGGCTTGAGAACCAAGAGGGAACAAGGCCATAGTTGGGGGGAGGTCATCTAAACCTGGAGTTCTGCTTTAAACTGGCCAATACTGACAATAATTCTTTTGCTGCTAAAACACTTGATCTCCATTAAAGTAGAATGTCAATGCCAATGTGAATAAATAAACAACACTTTGCATTGCCTAAGTATATTTCAAAGAATAATAAAAAAGTACAATAAATAAATAAATAAATAAATAAATTCATACCTATCAATAAAGTACATTTTCTTTTCAGTTACCTCCTCAGCAAGGACAAATGTAGAATCAGTGTATTTTAATTAGGAAACATAGACATAAACCTTTATTTTCTCAATGAATAGAATCTTTTGTGAATGCTGTTTGTTTTTCTAAGTGGCAGAAGCCTGAATAGAGAACGCTCCAGCAGGCCAATGTGGCTGACCTTGAGCACAAATGGCACATTGGCACTGACTGGGGTTACAATTGGGTGGTAAGTCAAACAAAACCCAGGATGAAATCACTTCATGTGCAAAGTTGTGAAATTGCCATTTTTAATTAATAGGTTTTAATTTTTAGTTTTATCATGTATTTATTTTTTTCAAATCTTCGTTGTTAGATTTATTGATTGTGTTTTTAATTTGTGGAGAACATCCAAAACAGGAAAACTTTTTGTTACAATAAATAATGAAGTTGTCCCTGAACTCAAAAAGTAAAAAATTTGTAAAGTGATAGGGAAAATATAAAAATGTTAATTGCAAACATAAAATAAAGTGCACTGAGTAGCACAATAAAAAACCTTAATACATAGCATGTGTATTAATACATAAAACACTGAATACCTAGAAAATGTATTAACACTTAGTACATAAAACCATTAATACATAAAAATTATGACACTTACAACACTTTAAGCTGACAATGTTCAGAGCATGTCAAGAACATGGCATCATTTATCCGGGAATGTGCAGGTCAACTGGTGGGATATCAGATTATGGTGAAGGGGTACAAGCAAAAAATAAAATGCAGGATGTAATAGCTGTTTAATATCAATTAGTAGTGGACACAAATTGAAATACCTTTTTATCTTTATGAGTATGTGCTTCCTGACCTACTAGTCCAATGTTCATGGATGGCCAACCGCCAAACCGCTCATCACAGCTGTTCTGCCGAGCTTAAGACGAGAGGAGGAGCATCTTACAAAGTACGTTGGATTGCGGAATTGAAGTGAGGAGTGCAAGTAAACTCTGGTGGCTATTGGACTGACCGGTAATATTTAGACAACCTGTGCAAGTGTCATACCAGTAGAGATAAGATCAATGAAAACGGAGATCATAATTACAGTCTATCTGACGAATATCTAATTTCTGGGACTTCAGTTGGACTTTAAGCATAGATTAGGTGCAC
Source organism: Pyxicephalus adspersus (assembly GCF_032062135.1). NCBI lineage: Eukaryota > Metazoa > Chordata > Amphibia > Anura > Pyxicephalidae > Pyxicephalus > Pyxicephalus adspersus. The sequence goes on from NC_092869.1 coordinate 40,086,408, forward strand.
CAAGTCATCATACTGCATAAAGTACATGTGACAAGACCTCAAATGATTCAAAGTCAACTTATGATAACATACATGGATATCAACATGACCAGTAGATCCAGAAAAAATAAGCATATTATATGCAAATCTCAAAAATTCTGTAAAGTGGAAATATCACAATAAAAAAATAACACATCCCTTTACATGTGGAAATCTTTGGATCCCCCTGCGATTTTAGTTTAGTCAGTCCTACGCCTTACCGTCTTCCATCTTCACCCCTGCATGGACTGGACAACAAGCGCCCCCATCTTCACCCTTTTTCTTCCTGGTTCTTCATCCTATGTCACCTTATCTCGCAGTGCACAAGCATGAGATCAAGTGATGTGCTTCTGGAAAATGTAAGAAAAAGTACCGTGGCGGTAAAGAGAGAAAGGGAGAAGTCTTTCCTTCTGATGTTAAAAAAAGTTTAAAAAAAAACAAAGTTTTTTTACCTTGTATCTATCCTTTTACATTAAGTAAAACATGTGATCATAATTCCCCTTTAAGCCTAGTTCTTCCCCTTCTCGCCTCCTGATCAATAATATGACAACTAATCCCACTGGAAATAACAAAGGGAGGAAGTAGGGTTGAGCTTGACTTTTATATAGTGGTATTATGGTCTAATAAAATTTCACAAATATATAAAAAATACATTGGCCAAATTTCCTGAAAGCACAAAGAATGTTATCTTTCTTTTGTAATCTGTTAATCCCACCACCCCTATGTAATGGAGATGTCGAAAAAAAGGAAGTCCAATCAGGTTGACCATGCTTTTCCTACATAGAATTAAAACGTTATTAAAAAAGAAAACTAATGCAATGACAAAAACAAACCAGCTAATGAGAAAAACTGGAAACTAATGCAGCCACTCCCTTGATTTGTAACCTGCAATTCATTACATTATTTTGAATATTTTGAAAAAGATCCAGTCTACACATTTATACATGTATCCTACCTGTCAAATTCTTTAAACAAATTACACTACAAAAGGTGATCTAAATCTGTGTAATGTTACATGCTAACATCAGAAACTATACAGTAATAAATTAAAAATCAGGATCGTAGACAGCTGTGTTCTAAATTACATAAATATATACAGGCCGCATGTATAATTAATGCCTACATTAGATATATGCATGTATAATTAGGTCTCATTTTCTGATTAAGTCAGTAAACATTACATTAACCAGTTAGTTGGTTGATTTATTTCTGCTTGATGGCTTATATAATTACAGAGGTACTACACCTTTAAAACAAATCCAATGGTAGTAAGAATGGGTTTCAAAAAGGGGATTAGCTACAGAGGTCTCTTTTGAGCTTTGAATTACAAAAGGGAGGCCTTGGAGGTAGAATGAGTACCAAGAATGGTGAGTCAATCAATAAAAAGAACAGCAGATCAGAGTCATGGAGTATGAGTGATATAGGTAGACTTATTGGATTGAAAGAACAATGCTACAATCAAAATATGATCCATTATTTATAAATGTTCCATAGATGTGATGGTGTGTATTGTGGTGTATTATAAATTGGATTCCTTAACTTACAAAGTGAATGCTCGGGTAGCTAACTAAAGAAAGTGAAAGTTGACCTTGCATTGAACCTCAAAGCCGTTTAAACCTTTAGAACCCTTCCCTTACGTAAAAACATGGCATTACACATTAAAACAATCAAACACCAGGGAAGAAAAGTATTAGGGTGCACTTATGTTGTGTTGTCATGGATAACTGCTGAAGTTGGTGGAGTTTTGTCTAAACCTTTGCTCCCCCCATTACCCGCTCTATCTAATTGCCGGCATGGCAAAATATAATAATAAGCTAAACAAATGAATTCTCCTAAAGTCATCACCTTCAAGTCTAAACTTTTCAAAAAGATAAATAAATGATGATGTCTGTCTACTAAAACAGAGGTCCCCAACCCCCGGTGCCCAGCCCACTAGCGGGCCACGGCCGTCTGACAGATAGGCCGCTGTTCTGGCCAGTGCACCCATCAGCAGGTCAGGAGAAGGACCCCGCTTGGTGGGGAGAAACTGCCAGAGCAGCACCACAACTCTTGGAGACATCGCAGGCTCAGGTAGGTGTGCAGGTTGTGTCTCTAAACACAACCCGCCCACTCTCCCATTGCAGGCTCAAACTGGTTGGGGACCACTGTACTAAAAAAGGAAACTGTGAATTACCCTTGTGTACCTCGTCTGGGGACGGATTACCTGTGAATGACCTCTTTCTTTGTATTCTGCACTTGTCTCTGCTGGAATCTTGGTATTGGTTATCTGTGGACTCCTGGTCCTCTGCCAGTCCTTCCCCAAACACCATCCTTTGCATGCTAAGTGCTGGGGGCAACAGTATACCGGGAAACACAACCAGTCTCCCAAGGCTGATCGGGGGCTTGCTATAGGTGAAGAGTGCGGTGTTAGATTGGAGGACTGGTGTTTGTTGAGTACTGTTGCTAGAGCAAAGCCTTTTATTGATACCCCAGCAATGCACAATCTCATCTTCTCTTTAGATTTTCCTTGAGGTCTGGCTTGTGGTAAAATTTTTAGAGAAAGTGTTAACCCAGACTTGGGATGGAATGGAGGGCTTACCTGGTCCCAATGATCCTGCGGCGTCCTCCAGCGATGCTGACTCCGCATCTGTGTCCACTTGGTGATCCCCGGCCCGCATTGGTGTCCCTTTGGCGATGCCTGGCATCTCCGTCCCCTGGCCTCTCATCCCAGCGTGTGAATGTTAGAGACGCAAGGCCAGGGGATGGTGATGCTGGCTGGGTCATGCGACATGTGTACGGGCAGCGTGCATGGTTCGGGGGGTGGGACCAGCGGAAAATTTAAAATGTACCGATTTGACAAAAAAATCCAAAATAATCATACCGCCAGGGAAGTTAAGGACAACCTTGGGTGTAAAATATATTGTTCAATTTTTCTCCCAATATTTTTTTTTTTTTAATGTGTAATAATGCCTTCTGTGATGGAGGGAACCTAAGAAATATGCAGACATAATAATAATAATTGCATAACTGTAAAACTAATGTGCTACAGGGAGACAATGCACATTGTGTGACATTGCATTGCCCAAAGTAAGTGCAGGGCCCTCTGCCACTGCATCGTCTATTTGATGGTTTTGTAGTCAAATACTGCATGAGTGGAAATTCTCCATTTCTGTCATTGAGCTGCTTCAGCAATATTTACTATAAAAAAAGTAAAAAATATTTTCTTTGCCAATTACAAGACTGTGCTGTGAGCATCCAAAACTCCTTTAGTAAATCATCCCCAATGATTCGATTTACAGATATTCCTGAGACAGTAATTGGTGCTGTTCAGACGGGATGTCAATATGCCCATCTGCAGTATACAAGGTATACAGAACTTCTTTGCACATTGATGAATAATCCTATTTTTTTTTTTATTTACTTGTTACACAGTCATCTCTGAGAATTATTTGTACCCTTGCCATGAGTTCTCATGTATAAATCCTACCCTGGCACATATGGCTTTATATTTCACAAGGCTTGGCATGTGTCGTACAGTGTCATATAAAGTGAAACATTGCTGACACACACACAACAATTCACAGAGGTGAAAGAGTCTGATCTAATTATAACGAGCAAATGTTTCATATGTTTGGTGCCCCCATCTATTACATCTGATCTTGTATATTATCTAAACACAATACAGAATGAATTTATATTCAGAGCTCTATATAGATATTCCTTAAAGATTTAATGAATATAATTAAAATGTAATTGTATATTGAAACTGTTAAAAATATCATAATTATATATACCTTTCAGCAATGAGAAAAAAAAAAAGATTTTTTTTTCACTCCTGTGTCACTTTATTATGATTATTGGTATTCACCAGCATTTTTTAAGTCTTTCTAAGCCATCATAAAAGAATAAGTATAATAAGCATTAGGTTCTGATATGATACATAAGATATATAAGACAAGATAGATGTGTTTGTTTTATTAATGACTTCATTCTGCTGAATTTAAATTTACCTTTTTTAAGCAAATTTGAACTTTTTTTTAAGCAATTAAGTAAGCAAAATGTAATAATTACAGAAAATGATTTCTGCATCCTTAAAGTGCATACGCACTATATGAAAAGAATGCATGGACTTGCATGCCCTAACACACTACTGCTTTTAAATTAAAATAAATGAAAAAGCTATGAAATAATGTATATATATAAAATTAATATTAATACATATATAAATGTAATATTGTAATAATAATATTAATAATAATAATAAACATTATTATTAATAATAATGTAATAATTCTAGAAGTTGCAACAGTTTTACATTAATGTTATTATATATTAGTACTAAAACCTTTGGTTTTCAAGTTTTATAAGTAGCCTTATTTTATTTTTTTCCCCACCTGAAAAAAAACCTTGCTTTACAATTTTTTTTTCCTGCTGGCTTGTACCATGAAAGCTTCTCTTTCCTACTCCTCCAATAAGCATCCCTTTTTATTTTATGTCTTCCAGTTATATTTTTGCTATGAAAAGTCAAAACATTAACGCCTCATCAAATCAAACGTTTGAGAAACCAGCAGGTGTAATAAAAAATTACCTCTGGATCAGCAGCTTTTTGAGAACATCCAGCTGTAATGATACATTACCCATCAATCCGTGGTTTTAATGTGCAGACATGTTAACTTAAGCTGGCTGGCTTAAGTAATGGATTCACTGATTAGTTCCTGTTTTGGTCTATTATAGTTCAATGATTTTTATCTTACTAGCTTAACCACCACCAACCGCCCCCCCAAAAGGAAAAAAAAAATGTTATAACATGCTACTCAAAATAAAACAAACAAAAAGGATAAAAATGCTTCAGTTTAACTCAATCAAGAATAGTTTCATCAGGATCTTATAGTTAATGTAAAACGTCAAAATTTTTAAAGCTATTAATTATTAGCAGTCATTTCTTGGAGAACAAAATAAGAGCGGAATTAATGTACTTTAAGACACTCAAAGCCCAGGCATTCTTTTGTAGAATGACGAGGTAAAGAGCCCCTTGCTTTGCAAGTAACGACTTTATATTGCTCTAATAGCACTTTTTCATTGTAGACACACCCCTCAAATCCTAGGAGGGATACAATAGCATAATTGTTCTTTAGGGCTTTGAGACCTTGACATGTCTGTCACTGAAAGAATAGGCAATAATAATACAGGGACTACAGTATTTTATGCAAATTCCACTTAGGAGTTTCAAGACTTCCACGAGAATGATCTTGCCACTTTGTTGACAGTCATATTGTTAATCTACCTTTCAATCGGAAAGTGCAAAAGTTTTTGCCCTTTTGTTAAATGATACTCATTTTAAATTCTCTGCAAAAAATGGAAACAACAACTACAAAAACATTAATTTAGGAGCAAGTCAAGCATGAAAACAATATTCTGTTGCATTTTTTTAAATATTATTATTCATTATTTAGGCTATTGGTAGTAAAATTAATCACACAAACGTTAACATTTGAATAGGATACAAAGGGACAAAAATGAATGGAATGAATTAAAAGGTTTAAAATATATTATTTAATATATTATATAATATTTAATTGAAGTATAGATATCAAATATGAGTTATTCTTTATTGTTAATTTTTAAGGAAAAAAAAATTGAAGTGGGTTTTAAAGTTATGATTTTTTAATTATTTGTGAAAAATTAGTTATTAGAGGCAAATGATCATCGGTTTTTAGCCTGTGAAGGAAGGTAAAGTGAATTGCATAGCATGGTTTTTTTCATCTGGATCATCGGTTCTTTTTCATCATCCAGTCAAGCACTCCCCCTTGTCCACATGTGCCACAGGACATTGTGCCTTGGGCTTGAGCATAATCTATTTATTTGAATAGATGAAACAGCTATTGTTGTCAGGTAGTGATGGACAGCTAGTTCCAATCAGGGTCAGTTCTGACTTGGATTTGAGCTGGTACGACCTCAGATTTGAAATTGTATTTTGAGCACTTAAATTCTGAGCTTGGACATCGAACATGGGGAAGGGTGGCCACACTCATTCAATGAAAGACTGGCACACTGTCTCCGTCTTCCATAGACTGTCAATGTCAGTACAGCTCTCTAAAATAAAGGCAATTTTTTTCCCATTGTTTCTAATACATTTGATCATGTCAACATTTCTATCATGTCAGATGTTTTCTTTACCCCTTATATTAATGTGATTACTGTAGCATGGATTTGTATAGGCTACAAAGTTAGATAGTTGTGCGCTGGTCTACGTAGTGAAAAAGCAAAATTTATTTTTCTACTTACACACGTATTTTCTTTCTATTAGATCATGTCTGTCTCTGCTGTTTCTCATAGTAAGTGCCTAAACAACCCTGATTCATTTTGTTATATCTGTGGCAGTTTCACCATTCCCAGTCAAAGGGCAAACATCAGTACATTTGTAGAGTAAGCTTATTTGGCATATTTTAAAGTTAAACTTGGTGATCAAGATAAGTCTTGGGCCCCTCATAGGGTGTGCAGTGTGTTGAGGGTTTACTGATGTGGACAAAGAGAACACGTGATAAGACGTCATTTGGTATACCTATGGATTGGCGAGAGCCAGGAGATCATTTCAGTGACTGTTACTTTTGTATAGTGAAAACTTCAGGATATACCAAGAATAATAAATGTAACATAGAGTATCCTAGTCTACCATCGGCTATAAGCCCAGTGGCTCATTCGGAAGAAATCCCAGTGCCGGTTTTTGTTACACTACCCCCCCTTGAAGAACATGATTATGGTGCTGAAATAGGTGACAACAATGATGAAGAGGTTGGAATTGAAGAGGACTCTGTTCGTAAGGGATTTGATCAACATGAGTTGAGTGATTTGGCTTGGATTTGGGACTATCGAAGAAGGCTTCAGAACTCCTAGCATCAAGACTGCATGGGAAAAACTTACTTGAAAAAGGAACCAAGGTATCGTACTCTCAAACCAGAGAAATTGCATTTTTGCAGTACTTTAGAACTGACAGTAGCTTTGTGTATTGCCATAACATAACTGGTTTAATGGAGGACTTGGGAATTCCAATCTAAAACTCAACTAAATGGTAACTATTCATCAATAGCTCAAAGCGGAACTTAAAGTGTGTCGTCCTTCACAATGGCAATATATTTTGGTCAGTCTCAATTGGCCATTCAGTTTCTCTGTGTGAAGAATATGCAGACATAAAGAGAGTCATTGAGTTGTTGCAATATCACCAACACAGTTGGGTCATCTGTGTTAACCTTGAAATGGTATGCTTCCTTCTTGGTCAGCAACGCGCATACACCAAGTATCCCTGTTATCTGTCCATGTGGGACTGCAGAGCTCTTGAGAGGCGTTGGGTGGAAAGGAATTGGCCTCCAAGATCTGCCCTAAAACCAGGTGATCCAAACATTCTACATGAGCCACTTGTTGATAGAAAGAATAATATATTCCCGCCTCTGCACATGAAACTGGGTCTGATGAAGCAGTTTGTTAAAGCTTTGTTAACTGAAGGAGACTGTTACAAATACCTCATTTTGGCATTTCCCAGCCTATCATTTGAAAAAATAAAGACCGGTGTGTTTGATGGTCCACAGATTGGGCAGCTGATCAAAGATGAACATTTCATCGGAAAAATGTCAGAAGTCAAAAAAAAAGAATGCTTGGTTATCATTCAAAGCCATTGTCAAGGACTTTCTTGGAAACACATGAGCAAATAATTACACAAAAATTGTCCAGAGACTCTTGGAGAGCTACAAAATGCTTGGCTGCAATATGAGCATCGAAGGTGCATTTTCTTCATAGCCATCTATCTAACTTCCCAGAAAACCTCGGTGCAGTCAGTGATGAGCAAGGTGAACGATTACCCAAATAATTTTCAAATGTTTTACTGTAAAAACATATAATATAGTAACAAAAAAATCCTTTGTATGAACAAAAGAAATTAAAATAAACAGTACATTGAAGTTATTTTTTCATTATTTTTTCATTGTATGTAAAACTTGTATGTTTTTGACAAAAATGGAGGGTAGTCTGTATCAGAAAAACTGAATGTGATAACAAAAAACTGTGGTCATTTCTGGTTACCCCACCCAAAAATTAATAAAAAAAAAACAAGTGTAAGATCTAACTCAACACAAAATGTGTTCCCCAGTGTTATCAGGAAAACACGGGCAATTTTTCCCAATGTGGAGCAAAAATTCACCTTTTATCACACATTATGGCATATTCAGAGTAATGGTATTTGCAAGCAATTTTAGAGAACTTTGAACTGCTTGCAAAAATATGTTAAAATTGGATTGAATGAGTTTTATCTGATCCCTTTTTCCCACTTCATGTAGAGTCCAGGTACAGTTAATGAATATTAGTAAAATTGGCAACATCCATCCATGTTTTTACTGTATATTTAACCACTATTGTTCCAAATACATCATTATTAAGTTATGGACCTTTTTTTTATTGAAGGGCAGCAGTTATTTGCATTATAACCCACAAACGTGGCAATGTGCCTGGTTTCCATCAGCATTTAGGCGGTGTCCAGTCAGCAAATTTTCCCATGAGTTTTTCAACTTCAGGTTCTTTCCAGTGCACATTCACTCTATTATAAATATTGTGAATGTGGGCAAATGTCAAGGACAATTATCCAATATTTACTGCCAGTTTACCAGGGAATACTCCTTAAATAAAATATAATTGAAAATAATAAAGTGTCCATTTCACAAATATAGATGACACAGTCTTTGGACATTTTGATAAGCCTATTTACAACACAGAATTATGGCTAATGAATTCCAAATGATGAATCACAGATTGTCAGTTTGGTGTTTTGCACTGCAAATCAGTTGACCTGCCAATTAACACCCTTTTCTTAAACAGCATCATGACAGCTATGTATAGTTTCACCACAGGAATCTAGCTCTCAGTCAGTGCCTGAGTGTCACTTTCTAGTTTTTACAGGACCTGAAGAGAGATGTCTGATATTATGCAACTGGAAACCAATTTATTTATTTCCTGTCTTAATTAGCAGAGGCGTTGACCATCCTGTTGTACCAGCAGTTATATCTGAAAACATGTCATTGGAATAATTAGCCGTCTATGGGAAAATTTCTTGTGCCTTGAAGCAAACCGGTGGTGGGTATTGAAGGAGTAATTTATGGCATATAAAAAAACAACCACCACTTGGTTCTGATATATTTGGCTTGATATCAAGGAGATCATCTCAGGATTATTGAAACCTAGAATCTTCTAATATCTATCACTATGGTGGGTGACTTCAACCAACAGTACTGTATATTGGACACTAACCAACAGTTAATTGATCTAGAACACTGGTTCTAGCTCAATCCACTGTACGTTGGTGAAATCACTCACCATAGCGATAGGCCAACATTTAGGCACAGGATTGATGTTGCTGTCATGAATTTAGAGTGCCTAACTGTGTTTTTATTACTAGGAACTCTACAGCAGAGGTCCCCAACCTTTTGGAGCTTGTGGACCACTAATCTCGTCCCGTGCATGCGTGAGGAGCCATGTGTCACTCAAAGGAGAAGAAACTTCTCAGAGTGACGTCATGATGCTCGAACCTGCCCAGGTTGTGTCCACAGCCTGGGATGCATATGGCAGACGTGGTCCGTGACTCAGGCCGCTGCGTCCCCCCAAGCGGGGTCCTTCCCCCGACCCCACTGGGGGGTGCACTAACCAGACCCGCGTCCCACCTGTGAAATGGTCATGGCCCACTAGAAGGTTGGGGACCCCTGCTCTACAGGATATCAGGACATGTCTACTGGTGGAGAATACTACTTCATTTACTTGAGTAGCAGATTTTAATCCTCATTGAGCATTATTTGTATTTAGGAATCGCTAGGTAAGTAGGTCAAACATACTACCTTTCAAAGCAGAAAAAGAAATTCTGGAGCAAAGTCACTTAATCCGTTTTTGCAATCACCTATCAGACATGAGTTGAAATAAGGGTTGTAGCAAAATCTGTAACCCAAATTTAGATTCCCCAGGGGCCAGCTTTCTTTTCTTACAAAATTAATTGACGATGGTATTTTAGGCATACAGTAAACAAAATTCTAATTATAGCAGAAGACAATGTTTCCATGCTTGATGGTACTGAAGCATCCCTGGTTCTTTCAAGCCTCACAGAAACCTATCAGGAACCACCTTGGCTGATACTTATGATTAATGTATCACACTGATTTTGACAATAAACCTCATGGTCTATGGAGACATGACCAGTGATATAATGCATTCCTACTAATATGGGAGGTTACTTGTGGCAACTGAATGCTTGAAAAATGGGTCCTAGTAAAATAGTATCTGCACAATGCCTACTGGAATTATTAAACCATTCACAACAGATTGTTTCCACAATGTTTGAAGGATAAGAATGCATGCATAATAATGGAGTTTAAAGTGTTATAGTTTAAAACTGTTCATTTCAGATCTTCATTTGCAAATCAGTTACAATAAACATCAAACATAGAATTATATATTATGAAACATAGAAATTACTAAACTACAGACTCTCTGTGGATTTTTTATTTTAATTCATTGGTCAGTTCCATTTGCAAAGACCTCAAAGGCACTTATCATGTATGTCATTTACATCTATCAACATAGTACGAGTGAAATACCACAAATGTGAAGAATGAAAAATAGCCTTTACTTAACTGATAACAAGCTACAAAAATAAGTCATTTTCTTAGGCTTCTATCACTGCAGGCTGCAGAGTTTCCATAATGGCATTTCCCCCATTCTCCCATTCCCTCTTCAGCAAGCAGGGTATGATTTATAACAGATGTGTTAGATAGAGGATACTAAAACTGAAGACTGACTTCCCTAATTCAAATTAATTAGCATTGTTCAAACCAGGAATAATACTGTTTCAAGTCCTCAATTGTATTGAAAATGGAACTCCAGCAAATTCTTGTTGGATACTTTAGTGTGCTGGCTATCGGTCAATTTTGTCGGTGTACACAGTCCCCCCATTTGCACCCATCTTTGGTGATGTTGGCCAAATGCTGAATAGCAGAACAAGACTTTATTAAATCAGTGGGCAGAAGTGCTAACCCTTCCCTAATTTACTCCAAAAAGTGTGTGGGGTAGTCTCTGTTCTGGTTCTACCCAACACTGTCTAAAATTAAAACCTGAATTTGTGCCTTTTTTCCAAACTTTTGCTCAGATATCTGCAAATCTAAAGAAAATCATTGCTTCCTTCTACAAGGACTCATCACATCATCTTAGTAGGGACCAAACTTCTTCTTAGCACCTATGCTGAAACATTTCGTCAGGGGGAGTTTCTTATCTCAAAATCAACAGAACAATCAAAAGTAGGAATTTACCTTGAAATACTTATTCAGGAAAGCATTTTGTTCTGCTGTGTGCCCAGTGCTCCGTGTATTTTCTTGCTGACTTAATGTCTGTAAATAGATGTCTCGTTCCAAAATACACCTTCATACAAAAGCCAAACTACTAAATCAACCTCATTATCTCAAGTCATTTAGCTGGGCAAAGGTTATACTTTCCTGTGCTATATTAATCTCTTTGTCTAAACAGTGCAAGCTTAATTGGCTTGGATGAGAGGTGCACTGTTTTGAGTAAAAAGGGTGTGATTAATGTGAAGTGAACAGGCCGCATTGGTACAGCCTGACTGTCTGGTACACGCAAACCTATTATCAAATGAGCTATTGCTGTCTCATAAAGGCTATTATTTCCTTTCTCAATCACCCACCACTGGAACTAATAACCGTTTAAGTACTGGAATGCGCCTGAGACCAGTAAGGGTAGCATTAAAGTTTGGTAGAGCAGTGATTATTTCAAATACAAAACAAATATGGGTTGTTCAGACTTCGTAATCACGGCTTATTGTCAATCAGGAGAAAAACAGCAAACTGGTGCTTGGTACTGATCAGGTGTTACAGTCATTTATATTGGATGAAGGAATGCACCCATGTTAGCTGTGGGGGTGAGCAGTCCATTTCTGCAATATCACAATATCAGTTTGACATGTTTTCCTGCTAATGCGTTATTTCCACTGAAGTGCCTTTAAATTTCTGTTTTTCCTCTAAAATGCATCCAGCACACTTTTATTTTCCATGGTATCATTGCAAAGGGGTAACAATTTGGTCAATGATGTCACTCAACAATCCCTGTGCTATCACCGCAGTGCATATAATCTAATATTTAGCAAAGGGAATTTGGTGTGTAAACATTGCTGGGTTGTTGGGTCATCATATCTGGATCCTAAAGGGATTGTTTATAGTTGTTGGTGAACAAAATGGAGATTATACTGGGAATATGAAAAACCAATTGCTTTGTGTGTAGCCACTGGATTGTGTTTACATCCAAACTTGTTATACAAGTCAGTTGGAAGGTAAAAGTTGCTTTAAGTAACTTTAGACAGGTCAACTGCAGGTAAAATATATATATATACATATATATATATATATATATATATATATATATATATTATACGAGGGGTGCTGAGAAGTTCCTGGCTTTGCCCGGAAAGAAGAGAGCCAGAGTTATGAAATAACACATTTATTTAACATATTCCCCCCTGAGACTGATCCACTTGGTACAGTGTAGTTGCATCTTTTCTAGACCATTCAAATAAAAGTCCTTGAATTGGGCCGCAAAGCAGCTTTCAGCAGCATCTTTGACGTCAGACATATCCTCAAAACGTTGCCCCTTCAGGTGTTTCTTCAAATTCGGGAACAGATATTAGTCCAAAGGGGACAGGTCAGGTGAGTAGGGAGGATGGTGGACCAATTGGAAACCCAAGGTGTTCAATTTGGCAGCTACAACGTTGGACGTGTGCTCAGAAGCATTGCCCTGCAAAAAAAGGATCCCTTTGGTCAATTTTCTACAGTGTTTCGTCTTAATTGTGGAAGGGGGCAAAGCCAGGAACTTCTCAGCACCCCCTCGTATATATAAATTTATATAATGAAGCTTATGCTGCATATCCCGTTCATAGAAGCCCTTAGTTGTGCCATACAGATACAAGAGAAACTCAGAAAGTAGGTAGTTATAGCCAGGAGGATTGGCAGCCAATTCCTTATTAATAACACTAGGCTTATCTAAGTCTGCATGTTTCAATTTATGGTAGCATGGAGGTCAGAAAGCTTTTCTCAGGACATGAAATTGCAATTGTTACTTTTTGATATAAAGATCCAAATATTGAATACTCTAACTTTAACCTATCCTTAACCCTAAATCATCTAAACATTTCCCCTGTGTGAACCCTTGACACCTAGACCCATATCAAAGAAGTGAAATGCTCCAGTTACAGAATAACTTACCCTCATTTATGAATGTGTTTCTTTGTTAGATGAATCGTTAAAGGGACTGGTACCCTTTATTGGATACTTTAAGCAGTGGTCCCCAACTTTTGGGAGCTCGCGGACCCCTAAATCTAAAGGGGAAGACACTTCCCCCTGAGTGACGTCATAATGCCAAAACTCGCCCACTCTCCCATCTCAGGTCTGAGTCACCGCCCTGAGCCTGCAATCGGTACCGGGGACATGGCCCATGGCTCTGGCTGGTGTGCTCCCCCCCAAACGGGGTCCTTCTCATGACCCCACTGGGGGGTGCACCATCCAGAGCCGTCGACCATCGCTGGTCTCTGTGCATTCGCAGCCCACCTGTCAAACCGGGGATTGGGGACCCCTGTCTTAAAGGATGCATTTTAATTATTCCCACCAGTATAAAATTATCATTCCCTTTGCCCACCTATTACCTTGTTCACCCAGGAGGGCAAGAAGATAGGAAATCTTGTAGAACCTACGCAAGCCTATGGATGCTCTCCCTTTGCCCTTTTCGGGTGCCCAAACACCAATCGACGAAGGACCAGATCTGTCATATGAAAGTAAGAGAACCGAGTCACGGTCTTTTCCACATCTAGAATGATTTTTTTATCTTTACCTGGTAGATTCAGTTCCATTAAAGTGAAACAATTGCTTTGGCTTTCTGAAACAATGCAAACGTTTAAGTCTGGCCATGTTTAAGAACTGAAATCTCCATCCAACTATCAGGCTACTAACTCTTCTAAAACATTGACTCCTTTACCTTCTTCCATCGACACCAATAGACAATTTCTTATGAATTGCCATAAACCGATATTTATTAATATAAGCACTGCTAGCATAGATAGATTTGGTAAATTGTTGGAAATCCTCATCCAAATTAACAAGCTTTGTGTCTAAAGAAAATGTGTGAAAGTGGAAAAAAAAAAAATTGACAGCTGGGATGTATCATATGCAGACATGCAGATGGTGGATCAAGATATGGAGACAGATTCTGACAACTTGTGAAAAGAATACCACAAACAAGTCCTCCATGTGACCACAGAGGAGCTACTGGAACATTAATGATCAAGGTATCAAACCTTACTAAGTATTATATTGATGGGTATCTTTTGAAATCTTTGATGAGTTATTTGTGTTTAACATGAACAATAATGAGCTGGGAGATAAAACAAGAGATGGACTGACACATTGGAACAGAAGAACAAGCTTATCGATTAAAATACAGTAACTGAGAAAACATTAAAATGCTCAACCTGTTCTTAATTGTTTGACCTATACCTGAAGGCATACTTTAAATGTTCAGACCTAAGGAATCTAAAGAGACTTTAGAGTTTTTTGTCCTATCCTGTTTTGTGACTGTCTCCACTGGGGAAATTGACCCTTACTGTTTACCCTTGTGATTATTTTTACCAGGAAAATTCCAAATTTTGTGTTGTTCCAGGATAAAAAGAATTCTTTAAAACGTTGTTTTGTTGACACTTAATTTAGAGGGTGTGAATTTAGATGGGGGTGTATTTAGAGTTTTTTGTATTATTATTTATTGTATTTGTTTTAGACTTTTTTTAGTTTTTGTTTTTTACCAGTGTACTGTTGCACATTATGTTTTTCAATTATTATTTAATTTTTTCTACTAAATGTGGAGGAAAAATAATAATAATAGAATGCTATTTGCATGTACTGGATGTTATCACTACAGGTATTAACCACATATGGATACAAGCATAGTATATGTTTTTTTTATATTGGGCTATATATGGCCAGTGAGAAAAATGTCACCCTTACAAGTAGCCAAATGGATCATTGGAGTCAGTTAAACTGACCTGGGAGTCACAATTTGCTTACTGCTCAAGTAACCCCTAGCAACCTCTGGAAGAAGCCTAGGGTTCCACAGAACCCTGGTTGAGAAACCCTGCTTGATACCAGTGGTTGCCAATGTTTTCAGGACCAACGGACCACTAAATGTACTGGCTCCAGACCGCGCATGCTCAGAGAGCCGGGTGTCACTAAGGGGGGAAGAAACTTCGGCCATAGTGACGTCATAATGCCAGAACCCGCCCATTGCAGGTCAGAGCTTGCAAACAGAGAGTGGGCGGGGAGTGTCCAGAGACACAGCCCACCCCCTTTTCCTGATCCTGCAGTCCATATTGGGGACATGGTTCGGGTGCGCCCTCCCAGCAGGGTTTTTCTTCTGACCCTGCTCGGGGCACACCGGCAAGACCACCATTTTCTTGCTGCTCTATACTGTTCCAGAATTTTAGCTTCATTATTAGCAAACACTGTTTTTGAGACTTTGTTAAATCTTAGCTTCTGCCTTACCTTCAGGCATGCTCAGTTGTACAGGCTCTTCCACTGGACTAAAATGACCTATATGATTTTCATTCACTAAGATAGAGCTCCCTATTATTTTCCAATTGACAGACATCCAGCATCATCTGACCCTTTTCTCCCCATTCCTAGGTTTTTTTGCCCTTCACTTTCATTCATTGAGTTCCAGTCCTTTTATTAACTGAGGCTCAGTATCATTGTGTGTTGCATAGGGTGGTCTGGTTGGGATGGCTTTGGGAAGTTATATGAAACACTTTCCTCCCACCATCTATTAGTTTTCTGCATTGCAAAAAGAAGCACAAAGACAAGTGATAAAATAAAGCATTA
The DNA here is from genome assembly GCF_032062135.1 of Pyxicephalus adspersus. Lineage (NCBI taxonomy): Eukaryota > Metazoa > Chordata > Amphibia > Anura > Pyxicephalidae > Pyxicephalus > Pyxicephalus adspersus. Next base: position 40,102,355 of record NC_092869.1, read on the forward strand.
TACAGATATATATATAATGCAAAATATTTGCAGGCGGAAATTCAGCTTTATAATATCCCAAGGCCGTTGTGTCCATTTAGTAAAATAGTCCTGCATATTTGAAATTTGTTTAATCTCTATCTGTGTCCTCTATCATTTCAGGCAAGCAATATTGGAGAAAAGATGCATAGCCCTCTAGAATCCTTATTGAATTGTTCATCACTGATTTACATACACAAATCTATTAGCAATGTATGTGCATTGGTGCAACAACAACATTGACTGTGATTTGTGGCAATTGGCTCCTACACCAGCTCTCACCCTTCCCATCAGGCAAATTTATCCCAAGTTATCAACAAGGAATAAAATTCACTTAAGAATATTCTGTGAAAATCGCCCTTCTGGAAATTCCAAGATTCCTTCACACCACGTCTTGTATAACCCTAGAGAAATTCAGTTTGTTGTGAGCGCTTACTGTACATAAACACTATCCATGCCTAAATGTAAAATATGTCAAAACTCTCCTTTAATTGACTAGTGATGCTTTTTGGAACTTGTGAAATCTGGGTTAGAATTAATGAATCTGCTAAGCTCTTCTGACATATTGATCACTTTAGCAAGAATTCTGAATTCCATTTCATAAATGTGTGGAAAATATTGTTTCTTTTTACAATCATCGCAGTCCTATGCTGTCCACCTAAAATATTTCTATTGTTATAATGAATTATTCAGATTTAGCAGTGAAAAGATGAAGGTTTTAGTTTGTGTGGGATTGTTAAAACGAGGCTTTGCTGGTTTGAGCACAGTAGCTGTGACTGTATAGGGGGAGTGTCTGACTACCGAACATGATCAAAATATTTTGGCCATGCGCAGTGAGCCCAACCCCTGTTCCTCCCCTGCAGGTCTTCAGCTGCATTTATGCTTCTCGTCAAACTACTCTTTAAAAACAGACAGTAAAGCAATGCTAATAACTAGAGTAACTTGTCTTGTTCATTATTAGCAAATCAAAGGAGTGACCCATTGCTAAAACTTAAAAATTGCTCAACTCTACTTTTAAATAAAAGCATAAAATATATAGATATAATCCAGCACTTGTTCCACTTGCAGCAATATAAACCTGATCTCCAACACTTTCTCCAAAAGACTCCCTGCTCTGAGGTCCAGAGATGCCCAAGGCACCAACAACTCCCTTCCTGTGTAGATTTTTATCAAGGTAAAGATAAGGCAGCCTTTATAACATGGAGGGACCCTATAAATAAATTTCAGATCTTCGGCCAACCTCTGCTATAAATACAATATCTACAGATCACAGTATATTATCTTAGTGGTCAGTGGGAAGAATTCCTTGTACATTGACGGCCATTGGGAAGAATGTCAACCTAACTGATGGTCAAAAAGATCATTGGTGTCACTTAAACTGACCTAGGAGACACAAATTGCTCAAAGAACCCCTGGAAAGCTCTGGAAGAACCCCAGGGTTCCATGGCTGATAAACACTGGGTTAAGGGCTAGGCTGTGAGCAGGGCACATGAGTTTCTCCACACCACGTTTGGATTTGTACACAAAAGCAGAGTCATGGTGGGACAGAAGAGCCCTAATTGAACTGCTGCTTCAAGGTCCAAAGAATGTTAACATATCTTTGGCCATAAAGTATATATAGCATTAAACAATTTCTCCCAAACAAAAAAATATCCATTGCATACAAATTATTTATATAATTAAACAACTAAGTTTAGCCACATCATTTTTTCACAATGGTCTGACAAACCCAGAAACAAGTTTCTAACCCCAGTGTTTCTCTATTTATACCTTGATGCCACAATAGAGCTATCTTACATGGTAAGCATAGCACCACCTGCAATTCATTAACATATTACCTGAGCTGAAATAGCATGGCTGCATAATTTCCAGGATACACAAAAGATGCATGCAAAAAATGTCTCTAATTTACAGTTAAAAGCAATTTTTGTTCCTTTCTTTCAGAATCTATCAATAATACGCTGATCTTTTTTTTTAGTGGGAAAGAAAGAGTAGGGCAATCATAAAGATACACAGGAAACCTTTGCCGCTCAAGCACAAAGGGATCCTTGACACATCAAATGAAAACGGCAATACTTATTTATAACTAATGTATTTTCTATTCTCTCCCCTCCTACCTTTCTAAGCATTAAAAAAAGAAAGAAAAAAACTTGCAGATACATATACGAAAAAAAAGCATAGTTATCATTCATGTTGATGTCAACAGCGGTACAGAGACAGGTAACAAGAAAATACCACCCCAGGGGTACCATTCAAAAAGCGCAGCAGGCTTTTGCCTATAATTACTGTGGCCTAGATATTTTGAAAAAGGAAAAAAAAAGTCCACCACCAAGGCCTCTTTTTTTTTCCTTTAATAGGTGAAGTTGAACCTAAAGCACTGTAATTTTAATCAAATCTTTTCCCATCTGCATATAGCGCATAGCTGAAGCAGAAGATTTTAAGTGTACGGTGCTGGTCTTGGAGAATGGACACAGCAGGATGCTGAAGAGGCCAAAGAAGCGGCAATTATCCCGCTCTAAAAGGTATTGCATTTACGGGTACCTTTCCCATAATTTCTTGGAAGAGGTTTTAGATGATGACATGAGCAAACATATCCTTTTTTTTGTACACTGTTCCTTAGCACAGATAGAACAAAATAATTTGCAAACAGTCAAATTAAGTTGTCTTTGAATCAAAGGATATAAAATAAAGTAATATAGTACGTGTTGCAAAAGTGGGTAGGTTGGAGAATTGCAATATATTTGAGGTGTTTATTTCTGAAACACATAGACCCCCAATTGCTGTGTGCCAGTCACATTGAAAAAAATAAGACTTGAAATGTATATATAGGAGGCAGAACATACCACCTTAAGGATTGATGTATGAGTGACAGGCAAATCCACAACTTACATTGAGTCTATGTTTCAGATTAGAGAACTTTTCCCAGAAAACTTTGCAGGTTGCCCATTATACAAAAAATAATTTTTAGTTTAATTTTGGCTTTGGTACATTTTCCCCCGGGCAGTGCTCAATTTTGCATTCCTTTTGTTTGAAAATAGCTTGTTTACTAGTCCTACAAATTGCCAGAATTAAATAAAATTTGCCAAAACATTTTGGAACTTTGAGCAAGATGTGCAAAACTGTTTCTGACTAAATCCAGATAGATTCATTCGTTCCTGTATAAACACAAATAAGGGAAGGTTTAGACATGACTTGGGATCCAGTGATCCTAAACGTCTCCTGTTGGCTGGCACCTTAAAGAACCATTGTCTTCAAATTTGACAGCTGGTTGCACTGAGAAGTACCATTGCCTACACTATTCATTTTCCATCTCCCCTATTCATTTTCATGCCTCCCCTATTCATTTTTATATCACAACCCCACTGCCCACTGTGAAAGCTGAATTTGACTGCGTAACTGTAACACCTGGTGCCAGTCCAGTGTCAGATCTCCACATGAGCATTTGCTTGTAGGGATGAACAAGAATGCCTTTGACATTCTCGCGAAACTTTCCTCGAACTTCTGATGGGTCAGTGAAATTTCGGCAAGCCGCTTTCACTGAACCATTGGACGATCGAGGAAATCATTACAGGAGGAGTACCGCGGCTGCAGTTGTGGGAATATTCCTGTGCATGATCCCAGGGCATGGCAAGCCCTCATTTAACCTCTGGTACCCAGGGATCGCGCACAGGAGGATTCTCAAGGCTGCATTCATCAATGCAGCCGCGGTACTCCTCCAGTCAGTGTGAGTACCCCGGCTGTGCCCATCAATGAATGCAACCGTGAGAATCATCACAGGATGCCCAAACATGCCCGATTTGCAGTGAGATTGAGTTTTAAAAGTTTGCTTGCTTATCCCTATTTGCTTGTACTTGTTTTCCCCAGCATGTAGTCTCCATGGCTGTTCAGGAGATACTTTTCTGGCCATTTAAGATGGTGTGGCGTATTACTCAGCATTCAAGCAGTGCACCACTACCCTAGCATGGAACCTCCTGCTGCTATTTCTTGTGACAATACTATTCCCAGTGCCTTGTGCCACCATCGTTATGAACTCGAAGTGTTTTTGTATCAGCATTGAGTCTTGCTTGATCTTTGTCTGTTCACTATTTACCTTAATCTTTGCTTGATTCTAAAACCAATAAAGCTTTTCAGTCTGGTACCTCACTGTACAGCCACCTATTCTGGTGTGCCTGGGGGCCAGAACATGGGAGCCTTGTGTAGCAAAGTCCAACACCGTTTGCAGACTATTCTGGTGAACACTGGCAACTTCTAAGACCCTTCTTCTCACCCAGACTTTGCTTGAACTATTACGAGCTTCCTTTTAGAGGGATTCTAACTCTTATGCATCACAGTATCCCATACAGCACAGCTTAAACTGGGGGAAGTACAAACAGCACAATTAAGTTAATCATTTGTTTAGTAATAGGCAGGTAGAGGGTCACATCAGTATGGAAATATATGTAGGGCCAAACTTTTGCCAAACTCATTCATACCTAGTACTTCCATCAGCCACTGGTAAACCTAAACTAAGTAGCATTGAAAGAGAAAGGGGATTAAAATTGATATTTTTGGAAGGGGATTTTTTTTTACGGGAACTCCAAGAGTCCTGGATGATCACTAAACATGGAAGAGTTATTGCAATGTGGGGGCAATATTTTATGAGTTCTCCAAAAACAGAGTTGTATAATACTTTAAAGGATTTAAATTAGTATAAGGTTTTCATAGACACATACCTAAACTCATGGAAGACTTTTCAAATAAAAGGTTTGTGCATGTTGTCCTCTTTTATTTGGCTCTAAGTGCTCCTATTTAGAAGATTTTAGTCTAAATCAACAACGCAGGAAGTGACTCATGACCCATCCCATGTCCATCAAATTTCCTTGCTGTGAGAAGGGAAACATTTGGAAGACTGTTTATTTAAGGGAAGTATGGGTGAAATTACTGTCATGGTGGACAGTAAGCTCCATCCTCCAGCCATGGAACATGAAGAAACATGGAGGTACTTTCTCCTTGGATCTAACAGTTCCTTAAGTAAATGGCTGATGATGCTCCAGTCATGGTATGATTAAACTAATAGCTGGGTATTTTTCACCACCACATCCAGGATCAACGTTAGGTTGCTGATTTTGTAGACACTCAAGCCACTGCCAATATCAGCGGCCTTCATTTGCCACCTTCAATTTTTTCTAAGTTCATTTTAAACATAACTGCCCCTCACCGGACATTTTTCTTTAAAATGTCTTTCCCCCCTTAATAATCCATAAAGTTAAACAAAAAAGACATAATAGAGGAAGATCTGACAGAGATTTTCTAGAATTTTTTTCCCAATAGAAAACATGAAAGATGAAGGATACAATTTTTGATGTACTAAAATGGATTGCTTTTAGGTTTGGTAGAGACAAATAACTAAAAGATTAAAAAAAATGTGAATAAGCCAAGGCTAAGACATTTTTCCAGAGAATAAACCAAAGACCAAAAAACAACCTTGAAACAAATGATTAAAGGGCATGTTGGATATGCCAGTTGGTCTTTATCTGCTTTACAATTCCGCAACTCTTCGTCATTATGAATTATTATGCGCAAAACATTCTATAGCTTCCTAAATGAAGGCACATAGGTAAAAGGTTCATGTTTAGTCAAGGACTCTGGCAAACGTTTGTGTTTTATGTGAAATAAATGGGTTATTCATTGGCTTTCACCCCTCATGTAAATGTTTAGTCTTTTGTGCTTCAGCCACGGAAACAATAGCAACGATTGAAACAGCCATTTCCATCAGGGCACTAAAAAAAATAAAAAAATAAAATTAAAATCCAAATACTGAAAACTTTTTTTGCTACTTGAAGACAGCTGGCCTCTTTGTCCTTGCATGCTTTTTTTTTATTCTCTCTTTAGTTGGCATTGTGACAAGAGTCAAGACAATATGAAATGAATTTATTTTATTTAATTATTCTTTCCATATTTTATAATTATTAATACATAAAAGGTAAAAAAAATATTACATTTATCATAGTATTTATATATGAGTAATAAAATAATTTCATGTCTTTTTTTTTTTCATTTGTTCATCTACTACTTCCCAGGTTAACTAGTAGATATATAGGGGGACAAGGAAAATTTCTCAGGGGTCTGGTCAATCAGAGACAATACCCCATGAAATCTACTACTAATAAAATTTAAGCTGCGTACACACGTGCAATTCTTGTCGTTGGAAAGGATCTTTCACAATCCTTTCCAACGACAAAGGACTACACGATGCATGAACGAGTGCTGTACATACAGCACCGTTCTGCTCTATGGAGAGGGGAGGGGGAGAACGACAGAGCGGCACCCTGCTGCGCCCTCTCCCCCTTCCCTTGCATTGGGATCGCTCATCGTTCATCGTCTGTGGATCCACCAGGACGGATCCACGGACGATGAACGACCTGGGCTGTACACACGCCAGACTCTCGACCGATATCTGGCCAAAGCTGATTATCGGGCGAGAAAAATTTGACGTGTGTACACAGCTTAAGCTATAACTATAACCAGTGGTTATAAAAATGTATTCTAACTGATAAAAGTAGCATGATGATGAATCTCTTGAGGGACGGACGAAGGATTCAGTTGGAACCAGATCTACGGGAGTCAGGGGTCCAGTACCATTGTCACAGATGTCTCTGTTTCTTTTCTGCTGGATATGTGTAAGCTTGACATTGATTAATGTCTGTGCTAAAATATTTTTTAAACAGCTACCTAGAAAACTATTTATTTTATACTTTTAACCTATACATTTGTAGACACCTAACCATCACATCTACTACTTTACAGCTAAGCCTACATGAACATCTCATCAAATTATGCAGTAAGGGAATTAAATAATGCTACAGCACGCAAAGACAATTTTGTACCTCCATCCTTGTGGAACCAGCATGGAAGAGGTAAAGTAAAGAAAATAGAAAATTCTCAATCTTTTTTACATGGGGGAAACTCTTGAAATAACTTTCAGGTCTTGGGGAAACCTGGCTATAATTACCATATCCACAGCTCACAATACATCATCAGTGCTGCCATTGGTAAGAATGCCTCTTACATTTCTGGACATTGGGATGCATGTCACCCTTAGACATACCCTAAAAGATCATTGGTATCTAATACACTGACCCATGAGTCACAAATTGCTCATTGTTCAAGGGACCCCTTGCAACCTTCGGAGGACACCTAGTGTTCCATGGAACCCTGGTAGAGAAACATTGGTATAGAGTGTATTGGGATTTAGCACATACAGTACTGTGTAAATATATATATATAGATTGCTAGGAATTATAAAACATAAAAAAGCATAGTGTATAGGATGGAGATGTGCAACCTAAATAGAATACCTGTTGATTCAAATTGAAAAACCTAGTTGGGCACTGTGAAGTACAGGAGATGCAGAACAACATACAGAGTGTAGAACATTGGAGTGCAGGACATGCAGCAGAGTGTACAGAATGGAACAGTATGGAGTACAGGACATGGAGCAGAGTGTACAGAGTGGGGTACAGAACATACAACGTGGTGTAATTAGTGGAAAGGTGTGCAATATAACATAAAAAATTATGGTGGAAAAGGCAATGGGTTGATGGACAATCAAGTGGTAGCAAATGGTGAGTAAGTAAATGGTAGTTATTGCCAGGGTTGTGGTAGTGAACTGATGATACAAAAAGGGTATAAAGATATTGGGGCTTGCATTTTATCTTAGAAAAGTAATGTGGGGATATTTCTGATTCAGACAGGAGGAAAAGATGAAAGAACATTCGATACAGAGAGGATTTTATTGGGGGATTGAAGAAGAGCCTTCAAGGGCCTGAGGAGCAAGGTAGCAGAATTGTGTTAAAAATAGCAGATAGGAGAAAACTGGAGGAGGACAGCAAAAATGTCAGCACAGCTGAAATGTGGATAGGCAGTAAGCGCAACTCGAACTGTGGGCAGAAGTAAGAGTTACTACCCTTTCTTCACTTCACTTCAGTGTAAATGTAACTTTCTGCATCAGCCAGTAAACATTAAAGAACAAAGGGAAGGGGGCTTAACAAAAGAGGGCAGACTGGGGTTCTTTACATCTGGGTTACATTATCAGGGGTCAGGTGATGTTTTACTTGTGTTCAGGAATCTTGACCCACTGTGGTAGCGGGAAGATGCTGTGGAGTTGTGCCGGAAGATGCTGTGGAGTTGTGCCGGAAGATGCTGTGGAGTTGTGCTGGAAGATGCTGTGGGGTTGTGCCAGGAGATGCTGTGGATTTGTGCTCACAGGACAATACATTTATGGTATATGTCTGCAGCAGCCTAATCGGTGAGAAGACTGGAGTCACGAAGAACTGACAGAACAAAGGAATAGACAGAGAAGGAATTGCAAAAGAAAAACACTTAAAAAACCAAGAGCATAGCTGCCATAAAAAGAAAAAGTGTGAGAAAAGCATTAAAGTAAAACTGTAGGCGAAACTGTAGTTTCCTTCTTGAAAGGATCAAGAAGAACAAGAGTTTACACACATGTAGAATGCTGATGTATTTGCTCATTCAGAAAGTGAGGCTAAATAACCTCCTAGCAGCTAGTATCCAGTGGTGACGAATTGCAATGTTCTGCTGGTTGATATAAAGCACGCGCCAGTGGACACTCGGATTAAGCCAATCTAGCCCAAGAACCACGGTGCCATTAGCAAATGTTCTGGTTGTTCTGCATGCTCTTGAAAAATTTATTACACTATTGTTAACTTGTTGCAACAGTTTTTGTAAGGATATTTTTTGTTTAAGCATGATCGTCTTCATGTGTAAAAAGCCAGCTCTATAAAGCAATGTTAGGATGAGTTGACCTCAACCATAACCAACGCCATTGGCATGAATTGGAATGGCCATTGCAAGCAAGGTTTCCTTGTTCTGCATCACGAAAGGTTTGTTGGCTTACTAGGCACACCTTTCAAATGAAATCTTTTGGAAAGCTATGTGGAAAGAGTGGAGGCTACCCAAGGAAAAGTGTGATTGGCTGCCGAGGACAGACAACTACTCATGCCCATAGTTTTGGAATGAGATTCCCACAAGTTAATATAAATGTGATTCTATGATCTCCGCAAACTTTGGCTATGTAGTATACTTTGACAAATGGGGTCAACTTACAATACACAGACATATATTTTCAACTCACTGGTATCCACATGTACACAGAATATGTTAAAGCTGTTGGATTTCCACAGCACAGTAAATTCAGGACAGGTTTAAAATGACCCAATACACCAATTAATCAGTCAATGAACATAGATATTTAGTTGAAAATCGCCAAGAGGAAAACATCTTTGTGGAGACAGATAATGTATGAATTTTTATAATTGCTGGACAGACCCTTTATCCCTATCCAATGAAGAGCTGTAATTACTCCTAACTTTCTGCAAAGCACATTGAAAAAGACAGAGTGGCAAAGCAGCCTAAAATTAAATACTTTGATTGATTAGTGCAAACACAGATTTATATTTTTCACAGCCTAAGGGTTCTACCTGGTGGTCCTGGTAATGACTTTCTGCATCAACTTTTTTGCCTTTAACTATGAAACCCATATTGTCAAGAGAAAAATATATATCCATGATAATGATGACAGTTAATACGATACAAGGTTTTAAAATGGCAGGATGTTCGAATACATTTCTGGATGTTTGGAGGAATTGCAGGATGTTTGGAGGTGGTATATTTTTATACCTAAATGACAGCTTGCTCAGAGTTGCTAATTCACCGTGACAGTACTGGATGTCCATGTAAGCGAGACCGACTCATGGGAATTTTATGCATGCTAAAAATACATTAATTTTTTTTTTTTACAGTCAAGAACAAAGTTACAAGTTGGCAAAAAAATAAAGGAAAAAGGTAAATAAATTGGACAAAAACTGAGACAGCTTTTCCTACAGATTAAGAAAAAAACATAATAATAAAAAAAGAATATGTACTGTGTTTTGAGATAAGAGAGTTGTTAAGCGCGGAGATGATATTTTGGGACTGGTGTTAATTAAATGACAGGACATAATTGGTAAAATGATTCAGTTGTCCTGTTTCTTACCTGTGTAGTTTGCGAATCTAATTGCATAATAATAAAAAAAAGCAAATTGTATCTTTTTAGAATGTTATTTGGCTAGATGGCTTGGTTGGCATTAACATCAGAACAGCCAGGAACTAGAAAATAGATGGTGGACAGATGTTAGTGAATGTTCCATTCTCTAAATAGTTCTTCTTATAGCCAATATAAAAAGAAAGGCACTGACATTTATGCAGATATGCTAAAATCACGTATGTATTCAAGTAATGCAAGCATCTACAGTGCCACCCTACCTGAAGTTCTTCTATCAAGGGTCAACTACGAACAACCTAATAGTTTTTAAAATAGTAATGGAAAACAGATCATGGAGAGGTTTTAGTTATACAGACATATTTGTACAGTTTGTGTAGCTCTCTAAATTCTTTTATCACCACCAAGCCATTTTATTGGAGAGTCCACAATTTATTGTCCAACAACCAATGTACGAAGGATATTATGGAAAAAAGGTGTTTAAATCCTTCTATGTTGTTTTCTACATGCTTTTATTAGAGAAATAAGCTCATCGCTCTGCTGTTTCCCTCTTTACATCCGTTCACAGACTCGAGGTACTGACAAAATCTAAGTTGTGTGCATCAACAGCCACCCCAAATGGGGGTAATGCTAATTTTCTAATAAAAGAATGTAGAGAGAAGCACCTAGGAGAAGTTGCACAAACTACACATAAACATTACATTACAAGAGACAACATTTCCAGTTAACTTGGAAGAATTTATCAAATGACTGTCCTTCAGAGCCCTACAATACTTCACCAAAGAGACCAAACTATCTTCATGGTCACCAACAAGACCTGAGGAACCACTTCTCATACCATTTTCAAATGCAATTTATTTTATAAAGCAAACCTGCAATATATAAAGAACCAGAACATATAAGTATAATATAAGTATATTATATAAGTAGGAAAAACATCATTATTATTTTCTTTATCAGGGCAGTCGTTGATGCTCACCACCTAACTAACCTTTGAAGATACTATACACCTTCCCCCGATATTGTAGCCTTAACTTTAAGTTTTATCACCTCTTTAATTTTCTGTTTTTCTAAGCTCTTTTCTCTGTCTTCTCATCAGCATGTCCTTGGATCACTCATGATCACTGCAGTATAATTGAATGGTTCCTACTCCACCAATCTTGGGTCTCCTTTGCCAGGCACTGAAAGAGGCCATTCAGGTACCTAAATTAACTGCCTAATGCACCAAATGCATTTACTGTCTAAGCATTTCTTTATCTGTGATCCTCACGTGTCTACAAAGGCAGGTCTCTTCTGGGTTCTGGTTCATTTTAAGAACTTCCTGTGTTAACTGTTCATTGGACAGTGATGTATGATGCATTTGATAACATCACATTCCAAAAGTCAAAGTCTTGGGTTTAGCATGGAACAATAGCTGGATTATCTCACCTTTAGAAAAATGCCACCTTCCCTCTGTCATTAAAATGTCACTCACCTAAAGAACTGATTACACACAAGAACTAAATCTGAACTTTTACATTAGATGGTGGTTGGTCATGACAGCTTCTAAAATATTTTTTTTTCTACAAATCCAGATCTTACATTTGGCTTAATAAAAACAGAAGAGCAAACGTGTCCCAATATGTTGAGATTTGTTTTACTTAGACTTTTTTCCGGGTTGTAGAGTAAGAAAAGGTTAGATCTGTGTGAATTCTGTTTTTTTTTTTCATCTCTTTGGGGAAATGTTTCTAAATCTTTACATTTTCAAATTTTTACCTTGAGAAACAAACAGTTTCAGAAGCAACAAAAAGTTAAGCAAAAAATCTTCGAAAGAAGGAAAATAGATATCTGTGCCAACATATTATAAAGTGCTATACAAAGTCCATGGCAAGGTCACTGTCCCAGATAGGGACTCACAATCTAACGTCCCTACCATAGTTATATGTCTTTAACACAGTCTAAGGTCAATTTTGAGGGGTAGCCAATTAACGTACTGCATGTTTTTGGTACGTGGGAAAAAAACTGGATTACTCAGAGAAAACCCACACCAAGAACAAATGTCCACTTTGGAAGTTTCTTGTGTTATCTTTTCTGGTGATGACACAATTTTGGCTTTTTTTAATGACTTTCTGTCCTAGTGACAATGGTCACTAAAGTGTTGTATTTCCCCAGGTGATACAAGGAATATATTAAAAGCATGAAGGAAGTGCCAAATCATCTTACTTTATCTAAAATAAAATAAATATATACTTTCACTTTATACTTTAAATATACTTTAAGTAATTCAGCCTGGAGCTGAATACATGTCAATCTGCTCAGAAGATTATTAAATATATACCATAAAAAAAATGGAAGAATTGGAATAATTAAATACAAATGTTGATTTATATTATAATATAAATGAGTTTGCTGTTGACTTACAACCTTTGAATCCATTATAAAATAAAATATGCCATTCTAACTTTTTTCTTTTAATCAATACTGTAAACTTTATATATCAGCTGCTAAACACTACTTATCACTTTCACGTTTAGAAAATAAAGAGTATAAAAGAAAAAGAAAAAAAAACATAAAAGTTCAGAATGTCATTGAGAATTGTGAACGGCGTGTGAAATGTAGAGTAAAAACATAATTAGCATCCATTCTCTCATTACCATTGTTGAAAGTGAGTTCGGAATCACAGGGCATAATAATAAATTACTTTAATCATATAGAATAGATTTATACTCTAGTTAAATATGTCACTTGGTTAATCTGCGAGAGTCCCCGTCATACATTTGGTCAGTCAGCTATCACCTAAGGCATTTTTTATTGCCGTGTTAAATACACCCTGATGTGCTCATTGGTTAATTAAAGGCCAGAGAGTACAACATTGTAAACGATGTATCTTTCATGTTCTAACTGGATGGGGGAAAAAAAAAATTGAATTTAAAGTAATTGTCCGTTTTCATTTAGATGTCACAACATAATTGGCTACGGTCTGGGTTTTCTTGTTTTTATTACTTTTAATAGCCATAGAGCCACTGATTGCCCATACTGATGGTTAATTTAATTTCTGTCAATACAATATCGGTGCTGTCTACGAGAGGAGGCCGTGATTAACTGCAGCCTTGTCCATTGCAGTTGCATTACGATCACTGCATTTAACTTCCTCCTGGGAAAAGACAAATTAAATTATGTTGAAAATGCTGTTGATTATCATTAGAGACTTATTTGTAGAGCACAATTACTGATCTGTTGTAAAATAAATCAAATTTTTATCATCTCGATATAAATAAATGGAATGCGGGGTAAAGGAGATAGAGAAGAAGAGAGGAGGGCATGTTTCGAATAGAATATTGTTTGAAATATCAAACAAGTTGCATATTAATATAATCAAATCAGATGAACATTATATTATAATTTAATAATAAGTGATTCCACGACCAAACGGTTGAGCTCAGCGTCTATTATAATACGCATTTTTTTTCTTTCTTTTTTACAGTGAAGTAGCAAAGCTGTAACATGGCCGTGCTGTCTACTTACACAAAAAGGTTGATGCTGTCAGATGGGTAATTTCATTCTGTAGTGGTGCTCCAACTCAATGCGAGAGTGTAATGCAAGCAAATCATTTGAAAGAGCGACGCAAGAAGGCAGAAACGTGGCTGAAATTACCGGGACACCGAAGAGGCGGGAACATGTAATTTTCTGGCCACTCGTAATCGCATTTTTCCCTATCCACTTTAAGATCTCAAACCCTGATAGATCCACGCACTTCAGCCATGTTGTTGGCTAGCCAGTGTAATTCATCTGCATCGATTTTGCGCTTAAAGGCCAACTCCACTTTCTGGAAAATCTTATGTTGTCAGACGATGCTGGAAAATAATTACCTTGGTAAATGGCATTTCCCCCCTATTTTTCCATGTTGGCTGTTTAGGTTGTTAATGCTTTCATTGCTGTTGGCTAAGGAAAAGTTTAGCTGGCTTGAATTAAAAAAACGTGGACATTTGTTCAACTGTAGATGACCATATATTGTATTCTACATAACTCTTTTCAGTCAATCTTTGTTTTATTTATTAATATAGCAGTGACTTAATTTACAGTGTTATTATTAATATACAGTATTTACAGTATATAGCGCCAACATATTACACAGCGCTTTAACAAGTCTATAGTCATGTCACTAGCTGTCCCTCAAAGGAGCTCACAATCTAATGTCCCTACCATAGTCATATGTCATTATTACAGTCTAAGGTCAATTTTGGGGGAAGCCAGTTAACCTAACTGCATGTTTTTGGAATGTGGGAGGAAACATGAGTACCCACAAGGAAACCCACACAAACAAGGGGACAACATGCAAACTCCATGCAGATAAGGTCCTAGCTGAGATTGGAACCTGTGAATTAGTGCTACAAATGCAAGACTGGAGAAAATAAACTAGCATTGGTGAACCTGGGTGATCCAGGAAACCTGGAGGAGATTTTTTAAACTCATTTGTTCTTAGTTGGCTTTTTCTCCAGATCCATTCTAGGTTTGCTAGATTACCCTGGTTCTCTTAAAACATTCTATCTTCTCGAGTCCTGGTAGACTTTAATAAATCATGTCTCCACTGTTGTGAAAGAACTAAGCGTTAGTGACTACTCTCCTCCCATGCAATTGGTGATATAATGTGGGTAGCCAGTGGATGTGCCGAATGATACCTGAAACCCAGCAGAAGTTTTTACCCTACCCCTTTATATACAAAACTGATAAAAGCACAGGGTCCCTTTAAACCTAAATGTATTCCTAATATAGTGGCAAACATTAATATAGTGATACAAACAGAAAAAAGTTATCCCAACAAAAATATAACTTTAAAAAAGCATTTGGTGCTGAAAGACCTCCACCAAAATGCGATGGGCTTCAATGAAACGCCTCCTTCATGTGTATATTTGTTGCAAATTTTTATCACAGAGTTTTTGCTTTGGCGAGGAAACATTTTGAAGTTCGGATGCCTTTAATGCAAAGCAGTATTTTCAATGCAAAGATTTAATGATAGGCAAGGTTGTGTATTGCTGTGATAGGGAGATGTGCATAGCTGCTAACCCTTACTCAAGTTTAACACTGCAATAATTGATTATCCTGCCTGTTAACTATGGAAGGCTGATGAATTCTGCCCCAAGTCTCTTTAAATGTGAACCTGCTTAATTAAAAATTTTAGGCAACGAAGAAAGGAAGCCCCTAATGAAAACCGTTAATTCTTCTAACTATTTTCCATGCTAAGGCTCCACGGGAGATAATTTATGAGTAAGGCTTAAGTATAGCATAAACACATCTTAAATGTTTAATCAAACAATACTATAAGTTTGGCTAGCAATCGTGCAATTGTATGAGGATATTCATACTTATTGGTCTGGAAATCTAAAAACTTGTACAAGAAAATTCAACCACTAAAATCCTATCCTAGCTTTAAGATGTTAGAGCAGATCCGAACCCCACAATACTTACCGTACCCTTGCAGGGTCCTGCCATGTTCTTCTTTCTTCTATTCCTCATTCAAGGCCACCTTGTCACATGGCAGAGACTAAAGCTACATACATACACTAGATTTCTTCTTCTGCAACAATGTTTCATGTTCATTTCCAATGACACTAGAATGAATGAGCTGTTCAGTTCTATGGGGAAGGGAAAACAAGCAAGAGGTATCCCGCTGCATCCTCCCTCCCCTATAGAAAATGAATGCAGTCATCCCTGGGTGGTCAATTAGTGATCAACCCTGGCAGTTTACTTTGGGTCCCCTATACTCATAGTAAAAGTTTACATGAGAATATCACAATCATTTGTCAATTTTCTAGCATATGTACATAGCTTAAAACAGCGGTCACCAACCGGTGGTCTGCGGACCAATGGTGGTCCATGAGAAATTTTTAGTGGTCTTGGCTCAGGCCGGTGTGGGCCTACCTGCTAGAGCTGCGGCCCATGTCCCCCGTACAGAACACAGAACGCAGGCTCATGGAAGGCTCAGACCTGCGATTGGAAAATGGGCGGTTCTGGTATCATGACGTCACTAAAAGGGAAGTTTTCTTTCGGTCCGGAACTGGTGAATTTAGTAGACCGTCGGTCTAAAAAGGTTGGCGACCACCGGCTTTAAAACAACCATGCCAGCACTCATTGCACATATGGTTCTCTGTTATTATCATCAGGAAACCAGTATGCAGCAATGATGTAACACAATGATGTAGCCATCATTGGCTCCACTAATGCAGAAGCAATTGGTTGATAGAAATTAAATAAAGGAGAATCAAGATCAGGAGCATGTATATACAAAATGCTTAAAATCAGTATAAAAATGTATTTTAAAGGATACAATAAACCACATAAACTGGTAATGGTATATGGAGCATGGAGCAGAAAACTAGTAGAGAAAAGTTGATTCCTTCATGTTTATCACTGAGCAAAGTGTGAACATATACTGGTAATTTGTCCTAAAATCATGGGTGGAGGGCTTTGGATGGGTTAAGCCCGATTCCCATTAATCAACTTTACTTTAAAATGGTCAAAACGGCCATTAAGAGCTCTTGCACTGGCTTGCTAAGTCACAGAATATTTTCATGCTGTTTATACAGATAAAGGTGCAACAACCATCCTCATATATTTAACTGTAATAAGTAGGTCTGCCACTAGGGGTTTAATGATTGTATCATGTACTTCTATAGGGGATTTACATGGTTATAGCGTGATTTCCTGTTTCTGTGTTCATGCCAAAAGAAGGGTTCCGCCATGTGTTCAGCAATTTTTTCACTGGAAAAATTAATTTCTGCAGCAGCTTTTCAACACAGAAGCAGGACGCAACCTTGACATGTAGAAATATTAAGCCCCTACATGGACTTGGAATCTAGAATTCGCATTTGCAGTAAGAAATCAATCAGAAGTCCATTTTGGTAAATGCACTTTAATACACTTTGCTAAACATAACTTGGTTTTAAAATACACATAGGGATCTGTTTATCAATCAGTGAATCTGGCATTCACTGAAACATTTTCTGGTAGAGAATCTCCCAGGTCTATGTGTTTCAAATGCAGTAATTGACTCCCTACTGATGAATATATGTGCACATTTTTATATTTTTGCCTATGTTACCAGCAGAAATTAAAATTTTTAAGACATTCTTCAGAACAAAATGATATATTATTTCATGTAATAATTCATCCAGCAGGTGGAGCTGTTGCTTCTATTTCATATGTTTTCCAGGCTCTCCTGTTGTAAACCTTTTGTCCACTAATCTCAATAGCTCAAGATAAGTGCAAATCTTATGGAAAAGAACATGAAGCTCCATTTCCAAGCACCTAGCTTTAAAACAACCACCAGTGTATTTTCTCCATCTTCATTCCCTTTATTACTTTCTTCCTCGCACATCCACTTTTGAAACTGGTTACCCCAATATTATCCTTTGTATAACCTGAAACCGGGCCATGTAATTGAAATATTTCAGGTGATTAAGTTATTATTTTTCTCCCGATACGCTACGCCGTCCTCCCGATCGCTCGCTGTTACCGTAGATTAGCTGCAGCCTCACGCACAAATTGGAACTGACGTGTCACTCATGTCGGAATTATAAGCGCCAGAGAAAAGATTTCATTCACCTAAAACAAATGTCATTTATATTAATTTCTCTCTCTTTCCAAATGGAAGTTAAAACCGGCACAATGCCTTTCTCCCGATCGTACGGGGAAAAGAAAGAACAGGTGATTGAAAAAGTTTCATGGTGTGAGACATTGTGAATCCCCCTTTTAAATAGCTTACCCTGCTAATAGCATTTTTTTCCATTAATGTCCAAATGCATTTGTTCCATTTAAATAATTCCTATTATTAGCAGAGATTTCGATCTCCAAATGTGGTGGAATCTATTTTAAAAGCTATTTGATTTAATGGATATAAAACTACTGGGTTAATGTACAGCGTTCCTTTAACAAATCGCTACAAATTAAATCTAGATTACAAGTTTAAAAAATCATGTTTTCTTTTTTTTTCTCTCCATCCCAGCCATCTTTCATAGAAAACCTGGCAATTTGTCTTTAACGGAATTACTTCCTGTTGAGTTGCCTCTTTTATGACCCAAGGTAAGAGTCCTCTGTATTTAATATTAATGGTTAGCGACGCTCTCAAAACCTTGCAGTACCATTCTCTGTTTTTTTTTCTTCTTCTTCAATTGTTAACCCTAAGTATAGGTATGGCCAATTCAAAAGAACAGCAACAATGCGTGCCATAGTCTTTAAAACAAGTGGAACTTTCACCATAAGACAAAATTATTAGTGAAAAGCCCTCGATGCCTCCACCGTAGGTCCCACACTGTCCTGGCTACCTTCTTCTTTCTGGCCCCGCAAGAACATTTACTTCTTCTGGGCTCATCTCACATAAGCCGATCTCACACTGTGCAGCTTAAATCTTACATTAAATCTTACTAAACTCAGAATTTTCACTTTACATATAATGGTAGACAGTTCTTTTACGTAATGTAAAAATTTGGTTGTTTTTATGTTTTTTTTTTAAGTGCAACACCCTTTTTTTAAAAAAAAAATAAAAGGGGTGTAGCACCGCCCCCTAATTCTCGATCGCCCAGGGGGTCGAGAATGAATGGGAGCGCAAAGCCTCCCGGGATACCTACGTAAGGCATCCTGGGAGGCTTTTGGGCACTACTTCTGCGCATGTCAAAGCATTTCCAACCTACGTCACCTACGTCACCTGTGCCTAGATCGGGTGACTTAGGATGAAGAACAGGAAGAAGAAGAGAAGATGGCGGCGCCGGAGCGCCAGCGCTGAGACGAACGCTGGCAGGACGCAGGACCTGATGCAGGACACCCCCGTAGCAATTGGACTGCCCTGTGGAATTGAAGGTGTATTTTTTTTTTTGCACTTTTGAGTTTAGTTCCTTTTTAAGTATATAGGAGTCTATTTATAAAGCAGTGAATTTGATATTAGAATGAAACATTCCATGGTGGATAATCTTCCAGGTCCATGTATTTTAATGGCAGAAATTGACACATTAAATAGATTTTTTTAAAACTTTTTTTATCTATAATTGTCAACAATATTTGTAGCTGTGCTCCCAAATAAGAAGACCCGTAGTGCTCTGAGAATCCTTTATCCAATGGTACATATGTTTTTAGTATTATATATATATATAGCTCCACTGATAGAAGAATATGGAATGGAGTACATTCAGGGAGTCAACACATAATGTTGCTGAACCTAGAGCTGAACAACTGAAGCAACCTCAGGCACCCCAGATCAAAACATTGTCCCTACAGGCAGATTAAAACTCTTCTCCCACAGGTACCCCAGATCGTAACACTGCTCTCACAGGCACCCCAAATCATAACACTGCCTCCACAGGCACCCCAGATCATAACACTCCCCCACAGGCACACTAGATCATAACACTGCCCCCAGGGCAGTGTGTACAGATTCACTTATAGTAGATCCACTTTAAGTACACCTAAATATATTGCATATTGAATATTTGGCATTTGCTATAAAATTTAAAATTGGGTGAAAATAACTACTCATCAGGGATATCAGATTACACAGACTGCAAGTAAGTAGTAATGGAAAGTAATGGAAAAAAATCCCTTCTCTTCTTCTAGAAGAGATTAAACCAGTCAATTATACACAGGCTGCCAATAAGCATGCCCCAAGGGTTTGACCTTTCAAAAGAAATGCCCAGAAAAACCTTTTTAAATGGAGTTTTGTTGGTGCATTGCATATTATTATATATGTATATTTTTTTAAGTATTGATAAATACTATACAAATAGTAATGGACATTAAATTAGTAATCTGTACCCTTAAATAAATACATTTGCTCATCATTTATTAAACTTTTTGAAACAATACAATATTTGATTTACACCTAAAACTAGAGGTGTTCATAGTGACCAATCAGATGCCATTGAGGATTTTTTTGATCACATTTTAGAGAATGATTGGTTGCTGGGCTGATCAGCCCCATTTTCCTTTGCCTGATTTTTTTTTTAATAAATATAAATCAGTCCTATTCACTATACAAGCGTCACAAATAGTATTTTTCTCAGCTGAGCTGAGTTTTATACAACTGAGCTGGAATGAGTAATATCATTTTATTATATTTATTCCAGTAAAATATTCCTGCAGTGGAATAATTTTTTTTCTGTAAATATTGAAACGGAGGCAAACGTACACATTTTTTAATATTAAAATGATTTATGTTTATCGGGCTGAAATCAAGAATAATGTAAATCTCAGGATGATTGTTTGTGCAGTACATAAAAAATAAACTCTTCTTTCCACTTTCTCAGTTTTGTAGCGATCATAAAATAAGCTCCGAACAAGTAAAATATAAATAGATGAAGATTGAAGCAAACACAATTTAATTATTTGTGTGTAATATCTATTTTTACAAAAAAATTAGAGTTTTTTATTTGGAAGACCTGGTTCCTCACCTTCCACCTGACCTTCAGACAGACAATATAACATAATTCTACAGGACATGCTATCAAAGGAAAATTGCAGGCAGTTAAAAAAGTGTCTTCTCCATAGGGAACTAAAATTGTTTTTGGTCAACTTTTTTTTTAAAGTTTACAAGCTTAATAAACGTGTGTTGAGTTTAGTGTTTGATATTTTTAAAACTTTTTTTGGGAAAAACTGTATTTATACAAATGAGGTTGTAATACATACATGGCCCTCAGAAGCAGGACCTGTTTAAAACTTTTCTCAACTATTGTTGCATGTAGTGACTTGACTATGGATGCTGAAAATTGTTTCATTTTGTGTTAGCTTTATAGAAAAACATCATAATATGTAATTAATAGCAGTACTGAATTTTTCTTACAGATTCTATGCAGTAACTTCAATATGCACTCCAGAGATGGCTGCATGGTATTTCTCAAAGTGGTTTCCTGGTGGTGACAACAGTGGGCCATGCATGTGTAATGTGTGTTGAAATGGTCTTCATCAAATGCCCATACGGCAACGCAAGAAAACAAATAGAAGGCAAGGACAGAGCTTGTGATCATATAAGAGGAACTGTTTTCATGTGAAACAGGAATTAAAATGTTAAAGCTTGTTGGGATTATGTAGACTTATTCATAATAAGCCTGTGCTTTAAATATGTAGGAGAAATTATAGGTTTGCTTCAACACCCCACACTTTTTTTAGCAGAATATATTTTTGTGGTTGAGCATAGAGGTCATTGGAGCACACATGATTATTGGTGTATGGGGACACTGAAGAAAAAAAGGTCACTTGAGTGGGAGGTCTGAGGGTCAATGCAACGCAGATCACTGGAGTAGACAGGGTTGGTGGAGCACAGGGATCATTGAAACACAGAGGGTCACTGGAGCACACAACATTACTGGAGCATGGAGCACAGGGAAAATCACTGAGGCACAAAGCATTAGTTGAGCACATGGATCACTGGATCAAAGGGTCACTGGAGCACAAAAGCTGAAATGTAGGGGGTCACTAGAACACACAAAATTACTGGAGCACATGGATCACTAAAACACAGAGGGTCACTGCAACACAGAGGGTCACTGGAACACAGAGGGTCCATGGAGCACACAATTTCATTGGAGCATGAAGGGTCACTGGAGCACAGAGGGTCACTGGAACACAGAGGGTCAATGAAGCACACAATTTCATTGGACCATAGGGGTCACTGGAACATGCAACAACATTGGACCACAGATGAAGCAAAATTTTTTCCAATTGCAAATGTTTATATGCAGCACCATAAGTAAACTCAGGATGAGCAAGTCTTTGGTGTTTTACATAGAAAGAAGCTTTACTGAGTCTCCATTACCAGAATATACAAACAATGATGGAAGGTATACATGTGTATTAATACAGTCAGGGCTTTCTGCTTAGTCTCCAAGAACAATCATAGCATATGGTGGGTGAACAAGTATTCAATCTACCTTGACGTGTAGAATATCTGTAGGGGCTGGGGAGCATCAAAACCCTGGCTTTGAAGGTCCAAGCTACCGGAATGGAAAGCAAACATGGTCTCATTTACAGACCGTGCTGGGTTTGCAAGTGACCTATGGTAACATAACGAGGTCACCTTATATATGGTGACTGAGCATTTGGGATCTAACACCACAGAGCCCTCACCTACTAGTGATAACCCTAAAGAATTTACTAAAAAAGTTCATTTCCTTCCTCCTTGCATCCAAAGTTTTGGATAAATTTGGGCTTTTAAATCTCAAGGGCTTTGTTAGTGAGTTAGGCTTGGTAATTAAATGGCCATTAAAATAAATTAGGTAATTAAATTAGACAATCACATTGGGCAACCAGGGGACCCAGTGTGTTACTAGTCACTGGACTGTAGGTACGGCTCTATTTTCCATAAAAATATACTGCTTGATATTAGTTGTTTTTTTATGTGGAGGCTTCTTGTATCCTTTGCCTGCTAGAAGTACTATTGCATGTCCAGCATCTATTCAAAATCACCTTCTACTTTGTACCATGTACTGCATGGAAAGTGTTGTTTTTTACGCAATCGTGAATGACATTTGTTCCTCTCTATAAGGTGTGCCTAAGGCTAGGTGAGGTGTGCCTCTGCACTATGTTCCCAGCATCATGGAGCAGCTCATCGGAGATGTGCGTAAGCTGTGATTTAAGGTGTTAGGGGAGGGTCAGGTAATAACAGATCCTAAGGTGTTCTCTGAATGAAAGAGAGATCTTCAACTAAAACGTGATTTCCTTTTGTGTCAGTAAAAAAATGGTTATTAACATTTTTTCTACTACTGTTATCTATTCAAGTAATATCGTAATATTATTATTAATAGTAGTAAACGGTATTTATTTAGCACCAACATATTATGCAGCACTTTACAATAAATAGGGATAGCAATATATATAAATATATATATATCTTATTCATTAATGAAAAGATCCACCTCCAGTCACCATTGTGATTGTCATTCTGTTGGTGGTATAGTAACTTCAAAGTAAGCATAGTTGCCACCAGTGATTTAGTCCTGGATTCAGTTTCTAGCAAGGATGTGGTTTTCATGGCATGTTTTACTTTCTTATTGGAGACCTCCATTTCCTCTTGCAGTGAATAAAAAATGGCTGATTAGATTATCTCCCTAAAACCCAATGCCACAGCCTCTTCTCTTATTAGAAAAATTCCCACCACCCCCTCTCTCCATGCTCTCTATCCATGCTCCTGTCACTACTCCATGTCTTGGGTAAATGCTATTTAGTATCAGACAATCAACCTTATATGAGCCCAGGGTGTCAAAGGCAGGGGAATGATG
>NC_092869.1:40126169-40218872 GCF_032062135.1 Pyxicephalus adspersus
AAAAAAAGTATGTAGAGCAGCGCTTCTCCACAAGGGTTCCTCCAGAGGTTGCTAGAGGTTTCTTAAGTTCCTTACCACTGATTTTTTGGCTGTAAGGGTGACATTCTTCCCAATGGCCAGCAATGTAAGAGGAATTCTTCCTACTGACCACCAGTTTATAAACTGTGAGCCATGGATATAGCAATTATAGCCGTGGCTCCCTGATGACCGGACAGGTATTTTAGGGTTTGGGGATGTATTGTAGATCATCTGTCCAATGCTGGTCATACACTCAATGGTATAGTTTGGTCTTGCTAGACAAGGAAATCAAATTTGATCAGTAATATTTATTTTGTTTGCGACTGGAGATCTGTGATAGATCTTTCCTTATGAAGAGGCAACCATTATATTTAGGAGTTGTGAAATCTCTTAGTAAATGCTTTGTGATCACAGCGGTATGATGACATCACAATTGCCCTGTGATGACATCACCATTTATCTCAGCAGCCTCAAGGTAGGAGCTCGTAAAAAGCCACGACAGAACGGAACAACTTGATAAACAAATCTATTTTCTTTAGTAGACATATGGGAAGAACACAACGTATGATGTATCCAAGGGACAACCATTCCGGTGACATAAAATCCCATGTAGCAGCAGATGGCAATGTAGACACTTCGGCCTCCACATTTAGATGCAAAGTGAAGTGTTTCCTGTTGTGGAGGAATGTTTCTTTGGCTACAATTCTTTATTGCTTGTCTCTTGCGCTTAGACTTGTCAGCTGGGGAGATTTGTTCCACAGACATTTTGTTTCCAGGTGTAATCAGCTTGTTTGCTTATTGAAATCCGTGAAAAAAAAAAGATCTATTCAAGTTGATTTGGCTATGGGACAACGATGGAAACATTGAAATGTGTTACGATAAACCAGCGTTAAATAAGAATCCCAGTGAATATTACTGGCTTAACACAATACCAATGACAAAAAAAATAAATATTACACTTCATGGGTCCCCATGGTGCAAAAACGTCCACAATAAAGATTCTTACAAATCAGGCTGGTATAAGGCAAAATAATAATAGATTAGGTTTGAATTTGGAAAAACAATTCTGTTTTTATGATACAGTTGGAGATTCCATTGTTTTGCTGGATGTAATCACTTTCGTCACTTAAAATTATGTAATGAAGGGGCGCACAGGTACAGATTGAAGTCTTCATGAATTCATTACTGACACATCATAATATACAGCAAATTATTAGCTGAGTAGATCCCACCAGTCTGCTGCAGACAGGACAAGCGTTATATCAGTCTCCTCTCCCCCTAATTAGACAGCAATGTTAAGGTAATATGTAATATTGTGGCAAGTAATGTATTGTAATTCAATTAAAAAAGGGTAGCTTAAAGATTGGATTTTGAATTGAATCAGATTGAATCTGCTTTGAAAAATTGAAATTTTGGATCCTTCTTTTCCATTTCCATGTCGGCAAGGTACTGATTACTATACGGTGGAAATCCGCTCAATGACCTTCCATCAGAGAGTGGTATCTAAAGAGGCATAGTGGAAATGGAAGAACTCATCCATCTTTCCAAGGATTCTATCACCCATTTATACTCTACATCAGGGGTGCCCACACTTTTTTGGCTTTCAATCTACTTGTAAAGTCAAGTCAAGATGATCCACCAACAATAAAAACTTGGACTTAAAAACCCCTGTGCACGGTGAAGTTTTTTTTGAAAGGCTGGGCTCCGTGATCTACTCGCATTGCCTTTGCGATCTACCGGTAGATCCAAATCCACCTGTTGGGCACCCATGCTCTACATGGACTTGCTTGTTGCACTTCCATATGACACGCGTTATCAAATTCCTCTTCGTGGATTTATGTCTATCTTTCACACAGTCTTCCCCTCCATCTTACATTTCTCCTCTCCCATCTCCCTACTTTTGGGATGTGCCTCAATTCCAGGGAATCTACTGGTGTTTTTCTTTTTCGATGGTTATACACCATTGTATGTTTAGCTGAAATATGTGTTCATTGACTTGCTGATTGATCATTTTGTACCATTTTTGTTTCATTATTTTATGTTGAGTATGACAGTTTCCTTGTTATTCAATAAAGCTGATTTTTTTGGGGAAAAAATTAGATTTTTGGAGAAATTCTACATTTTTTAAACATCCCCTGACCGTTTACCTGGCAATATGCCCATACCAAGCAATGGGATAATGAGATGGCATATAGTTCTTAGTTCTTAATTGTACCATACACAATAAGACATTACTGCAAGGTTGCAAGGCCTGGATTCTTCACGAATTCTACTTGAAAAGGCCTAAAAGTGTGCAGATGACTGTACTCTGCGGGACAATCCAATAGCAACTTTGCCTAGTAAAATAATTTTTACGTCTTCTAAAATTCCACTTGAAAGCAATCTAATTCTACAGGCTTAATTCTCAGTATGTAATTGAACATTACCATTCTGAGTCTACCATTTATTACTTAAAAGGAATTTTGGGCTATTCCACCTTACCTGTCAGTCTTTTATGGGGTCTGGATTCCTCCGTACAGAGCCTAGCCACTATATTCTACTGTAATTTGAATTAAAGTGTAATTAAACCAATAAATTAACACGTAGACAAAAATTGGAATCACATTTATCACATTTTGGTGGAATCCCATTAAATATTGGGCAAACGTTCATTAAATCATATCAAATTGCTACAAATTCAACCATCCCTAGTTACGAAATGAGATTCTGCAGCAGGTCTAGATCTGTGCCACACATTTGTGAAAAGCAAAGAAGTATGGTAGATGCAACTGGAACACTGATGGGCTAATTTTTCATTATTGATCACAAGGTGTTTAGGTTCTCTGGGGACAGTGGTGTTTCCTCCGCAGAGGCAGCGCTCTACTAGCTGGTGATTCAACCAGAGGACACTTAGGACAATGTCCATGAAAGCAAATGCGCAAGGAGAGCACCAAGGCCAAAATTAGTCCAAAAATCAACTTTAATCAACAAACCTTTGTGAACACATCTCATCTCATCTATCTCATCTCTGATGGCCATAAGTAAATTCTAAGCCTGCTTGAAGATTAAAAAAAAATGGTGCTCACCCTCTGTTTTTTTTATTTTGGAGACTTTTTATCAAAGATTGGAAGAAAAAAAAGATTCCAATATTGAACTGTTACCTACCTATTGCGACCAACAACATTTTGAAAGAAACAGAAAAATCAGATTGATCACTATAAGAAACTTATTGTGTGCATGGAATCTCTCACAGCTTTGTAGCCTATACCAGGATCCCTATGTCCATTGAGAAACTATGTCTAGGCCTATAGAACGATGATCTTCTTGGTAATCCAAGGCTGTGCAAAGGAACAGATAAGCAGAGAACAAGCCTTTTTGCATAATGCAGACGAGTTTCCTGGACAAATATGTAATAAATGGCACCACATCTGTCACACCGCCAACGATTTTTCACTGTACTCAATATTGCAAACGTTTGATGTATGTCTTTTCATCCACAGCGTGTTTATCAATCTGCTTCTACAACGACTTCACCGGGACATCCATAGATAACCAATTATGTTCAAAAATAATGCACTCCTCGCTATATGAACTCCATACATCCAAATGGGCTTTTATTGTCTCTCTCTTTTTTTTTTTTTTTGCTGGAAGAACACGGCAAAATCAATAAATCTTTGCCGTCAAAGTTTTTGCCGACTTTTGTCAACCCAACTTTCCCACTGCTTCAGGCCAAGAATTTCATCTAAATATTATTGAATTCCAGAACGACATTAGTATGCAGGCATATTTACAATAACACAGCCATTACAACTCAATCAGAAGCTGATTTCAGGCAGAATTATGCAGAATTAAATCTTGCAGGATTCAGATTATTAAAAATCAGAGACTCAATAAAGGCCCTGCCGGAGTCCCATTTATCAAGAGACTACGAGCACCTTCGTCGACACTGACTTTTTCATATATATTCTGCAAGAATTTGCATGCATTTTAAAAGATCAGAGTTTAATTCGTGTGGCATCCGAATAACAATGCCGCATCACAAAGAGGCAATCGAAGCCGCTTGCAAGTCTGCTCTTTCCTCTTTATTTTACATCTCCTCTTGGAGATATAATAATTCTTGTTTGTGGTCCACAATGGGCATAAATAAATCAAGAAGATCGGATTTGTTCCCTCGTTTATACAGTGGAAAATACTATCTTCTGTTAAGTCTTTAGTGCTTAGGAATTTCAATAGGCAATGAGGAGTTATCTGCATAAAAAAAAACATTTAGCAGGGACGATGGAAGGGTCAGCCCACCCAAAACGGTTTCATCATTTTATAGCAAGCCACACATGTTACAGTCTGGTTGAATCTATACTATGCAATCACCAACATCTATAGGGTATAAGGGCCTACCAAAAAAAAATGCAATCCACTTATATCTTCCACTATATAAATGTTGATGGATATGAAAAATATTGTCCAAAACAATTGAACAATTTGTGTCTATCTGGGGGGGGGGGGGGTTAACCCCTTTATATCTTTGTATGCCTATTACTAGCTGTTCCTGGGTCTTAGACTTTTTATCTTTTTTTAACTAGTAATTGCCTTTCCTATTGTTTTGTGTGCCAATGGTACACAAATAGCCAACGGAAGTAACATATTTGTACACTTTATGTTCAATAGGGATGCAGCCACCCCTGTAAATTATGGCTTTAGGTGTTTTTGATGATGAGTACTATAATCTAAGCACCATACGAGAAGTTTTGGACAACCATGCACTTCCAAACTTGTGGCAATAGTTTAGGGAAAGTTCTTTTTCATCTCAGCATGAGCAATCAGCAAAGCCAAGATGGTTGAGTAGTGTAGAAGAGCTTGAGTGGCTTCACATATCTCTGATCACAACGCATTGGACACCCTTAGGATAATTGAGAACATTGATTAGGAGCCAGGTCTTCCCACCCAACGTGGGTATCTAAACTTACAGGCGCACTTTAGCCAAAAGACACACTCCAAAATCTTGGAGAAATGTGATAGGAAACTATTATAGAAAAATTTCTGTGCATGTGTTTTGGGGGGGGGGGGTGATCCTTGTGCATTTAATACCTTACCCACTAGCCTGGAACAATTATCCAGATCTGAAGTTCTGACTTATTTATTCATTCAGCCAGTACCTTGTGATAGGCTCCATCCTATTAAACCAGGCTCATTTAATTTTAGGAGATAGGTTTACATAAATAAATTAAAATGTTGGTCTTTGCTTAAATGTAAACCAAGCACCTTACACGTATGCAGATGGAACATCAATTAGCACCAATTAGATAGTTCATTATCACACCTTTCCCCTGAATTAATTGATGGAAGGACTGACGTTTTTTTGACATCTGCAGCATGGTGCATTGAAGGTTCAAATTTCGTCAAACTATACAAAGTTGCTGACACACACATGCAGTTACCTTCATTTGATTGCTGTACTATGGGTTACTAAACTTTGCTTATAGATATTGTATACTGTATGCCTTTAATCTTCTCTACCCAAATAATCATCAACAGTATTTTTCACTTATGGAATGGCTTGCGGTGTGGCTAATCTCTGAGCCATAGGCCACAATAAAATAACCATAGAAACAAAAAAGACAATTGCCCTGGGTTCCCCAGTCAATGGGAAGCCTTTACTATGGTCTTGACCAGGCTGGATATCAGAGACTAATATGGAGTCTTCAAATGTGGCCACATTCCTTTATTCCTTTGGATACCATTATCTGGCTACAGCTGCCGATTAAGTAAATCAGGCCATTACCCATTCAATATGGAATGCGTGTAATAATTGTGTTCTTAGAAGTGATCGAGTGTCCTTACAGAAGGGATGGCAAGAGGCTTCTGGAGTAGAAATGGCCATTTTATCCAGACATTTTGCTGGGTTTGTTATTGCTGGCTATGAAGCTTGCTAGGGGTTACTGTTAAAAGTTATTATTGTTGGCCCTGACACTTGCTGGGGGTTACTGGTGAGGGTTATAATTACCGGCCCTGACACTTGCTGGGGGTTACATCTGAGGGTTATCCTTGCCGGCCCTGACACTTGCTCGGGGTTACTGCTGAGGGTTTTCATTGCTGGCTCTGACACTTGCTGGGGGTTACTGCTGGCTCTGACACATACTGGGGGTTACTGCTGATGATTATTATTGCCGGCTCTGACACTTGCTGGGGGTTACTGCTGAGGGTTATGATTACTGGCCCTGACACTTGCTGGGGGTTACATCTGAGGGTTATCATTGCCGGCCCTGACACTTGCTGGGGGTTACGGTTACATCTGAGGGTTATCATTGCCGGCTCTGACACTTGCTGGGGGTTACTGCTGAGTGTTATCATTGCTGGCTCTGACACTTGCTGGGGGTTACATCCGAGGGTTATCATTGCCGGCTCTGACACTTGCTAGGGGTTACTGCTGCCAGTTATTATTGCCGGCCCTGACACATATTAGGGGTTACTGCTGCGGGTTATCATTGCCGGCCCTGACACTTGCTGGGGGTTACTGCTGAGGGTTATCATTGCTGTCCCTCACACATTCTAGTGTTTATGATTGTTGGCACAGACACTAACGATAGATATTATTCTTGCTTCCACCTATCCCAACAATAGGATTTATTTTTTACTTTGACTTTTTCATCTGTGTACACACAGGCCCTATTTTTTCTAAACCAAAGCTAAGCAAAAAAGAAAAGTTGACACATTATAAGACCGTAAAGCAGCAAGCCCATTTTTTTCCAAGTATTCTTAAGGCGGGTGACATCCACAATTCATGCTTTGCCCCTGCTCCTATTGTAAACATACTTCAGTAGCTAAAGCTAGAATTTAAAAATGCAGGTGAATAAACCGGGGTTGTTATTACTCCCTCTTCCCTTTTTCTTCCTGGACTTCTGTTCAAGGCTTTAGTAATATAGTAGTGTTTTAGTTTTTTTAAAGTTTAAAACTGTACAAAATGTAAAAATAAAGTTAACCATGGGCTATTGTAGTTTCTCTTGGTAGAGATAACACCAAAAGTTTGTCATAGTCCCAGCATGACCAGGGACCTTTGCCTTCTTTCATCCTATGCTTTCTTGCATTCTGTTTTCTCAGTCGGGCATCGATCTAGCCGCTGCCTTGCCACGCTTCACCTTGGCCACAGTGGACTGCCTATCCGAACAACACTCCTGCGACAGATGTAAATTTAGATTTTACACAGCGCCGGTGTTGAAAAACACTCATGTTTCTATTCATAGAGCCTGCTTAGAGAATGAATGCGAGAGGTAATTGCATTTTCAATTAAAAGTCTCGCTAAAGTTCGACACATACATCACCGACGTGCCTGGAATAAATGCCGAGCGGCACTCTTAATATCTGTCTTTGTTAACGCTGCACTGTTCTCTTCATTCATTGTCGCAGCATCTAACCTATGCCATTTGTAAGTGAATATTACAAAAATTGCTTTGTGTGATAGATAACTGATTTTAATCAACTGCAATTTTTTTCTAATTGTCACAGCTATGACAAAACTCACAAGGGATGGTCTGACTTGTGTATATTCCTGACAGCGGAATTGGTTACAACAGCTGCTTTGTGCCAAGCAGCGCATGTACGCTACCTCTCATGTCTTGTCATTCACATCTCCCCTAATTACTAAACATCTGCTTTGCATTTTCATTAACACTACAATACCAGCTTGTCTAGTTTAATACCAATGACTTTTGACCTTCCCCAAGGAAGGCACTTCCCATCAACCCTCCTCCCCGAAGAAGAGGAGCCTTTGAGTTCACTCTTCTGTTATTCCATTATGTTCCTGACTTCTTCAAACTTTTTCTTTAGACTATTTGCAAAGGAAAAAAAATGTTTATGTAAATGGGAAAAAGTGACTGGAAGTTGAAAGTAGATGGAAACGCTAACTGGATGTCATTTCAGGGCATGCTTATAAAGAAGTAAAGTTCTGATAGCAGATCGCCTTTTCTTTGTTCTTGGTTTTATCTGATTGCTACACCAGAATAATAAAAGGTCAGTGGGATTGTGTATGTAGACAATGAGTGCTTTGATTGCCATACCACAATCACGAGATACTAACGATCAGAAACTCAAATGGGGTAACTGATCCCCAAGTGACATATGTAAACCATTCATTTTAATTGTGACCGTGTACACTACTTTTAAAAAGTTATGATCCAATCAAAAGTGGTAAATCACCACTTATCCTTATTAGGGCCCATTACAGTGGTGATTTGTAAAATGGTAATCATCGATAAATGTGACAATGTAATAAAACTGGCTATAAGTAGTTGGGATCACCAGTTCTTTTGTGAACTTGCAATAACTCAAAATAGGACAATCATCCCAGTTGATCTCCTTGTTTTTGAATGAAGAAAACACAATAACGCCATTATTTTGCTAAAGAACAGATTAGCCCTGCAGACAACCCTTTTATAAACTGGTTGGAAGACATCTATCATCATCTGACTCTTTCCTCCCCAGCTTTACTGTCTATGGGTCACCCTTTTCATTCATTGGCCCTCTGTGCAGGACTGACTGTGTCCCCTCCTGCTGGAATTACTTGTGGCCCTTGTGGGGGCTCCTGTTGGCTGGGTAGAGTCTGGGGCCCTTGTGCAGTCGTAAACTTTACATCTCCCTGTGTCTTTCCCTGCATGTAGGTGTTACCTAGGTATTTTGCAAGCAAATATACCCTACCTAGGGATGCCCACCCCTACAGATTGACAACCACGCATCAACGCATTTTGATATTTGCATAATTCCCCCCAAGAGTGACCCCACCATGTTCTCCAAGGCTGATAACTCATAAAAGGAGTTTGGGCCCTTTCCCCAGGCATGATTCTACCTGCATCGCACAGAGGAGCTGGTAGAACCATTGATTTGGCCCTGGACCTAATATAACACATGTATAGAAAAGGATTTAGCAAAGCTTCCTTGCTGATTGAAAATATTTAGCTTTGACTTAGCAAATCTTGACAGAGAGACCACAGCTTTCACACTGAGGCTATCTCTGCAATGTGCTGGCATCGTACAGACTTATCTGTTCAGGCTGTGGTTGCTATTTAATTTTTTATGAACCTGAAAGATAAAATATGACATAAAAATGATTTTAATTAAAAGTTTGAAAGCTATACATAAACTCTGGTGCACCAGAAAAATTACCTAGTAACCAAACTTTGATGTACGATTTAGAGTAGAGGCCTTGGCTGTATAGGTCCCTGATCCCATGATAAATGATCGAATAAGGAATTATGCCATAGTCTTTATCTCTTCTCTGGTCAGCTTCCAAATTGGGCCCTAAAAGCTTCTCCATTTAATGCATTTAAAACCTTTTGGAGCACCTTTGGAATGGTCCTGATGTTCACTGGGATAAGGATCCAGAAGGTGATTTTATTTGTTGCATGGAATTCTTTGGCCAGTGGTTGGGGATGAGTTGGGTTGTATTTCAACCTATAAATTTACATTAAAAGCAAAATGTTCATGTCTCACTACACTGCACAGGTCTTTTTGTGAGAGCATACATTAATAAATTTTGTTGTGTTACATTCATTTTTATCAAGAATTTCTAAAATTGAAATACCAACATTTTGGTGAATTTATTCCTAAACACAATAAAATGCAAGTATTAAAAAAAACCTCATTATGAGATAATTTACTGACTGTCTAATTGGCTGATAAAAGTCTGCAATGGCCGATTCCATGCAGGATAATGAATATTAATGAGTGTTGGAAGATTACCTGCCATATTGGGCATCAAAGTATCGAGAGAGGGAAAAGGATGTAGTCTCGGATAAAAGGGCAAAAAAAAGACGAAAAAAAAGATACGAAAATCTCGAAGCCTGCATTTTCATTTTCTAAAAACTTCCTAATTGTCAGCCTCTTGAAAGTATATATCATATGAAAACAGTTTACCAAAGGAAAAAACAATCTTTTAATCTCAACAATACAAGTGTTCCCTCTTTTGTATCTGCTGACACAGAAAAAAAAATACATTTGTTGCAAACAAAATGCAGAGAGGTAATTACATAAATCTTTTCGCTCTTGATGAAGGTAGTGCCGTTTAAAAGGAAATCAATAATGTTTGTGCTGCAATTTAGTGTTTATTTTGAGTAGAATGAAAACTTTTTAAAAACAACTTTTTTGTTAAAAAAAAAAAAGAAAAAGGAGGAGTGGGTGGAATCTTGTTTTGAAGAGTTAGTCCAGCGGGGAATCCAATCCATGAAAATATTCCGCTCATTATCTCTGATACAATTGTATTGTAGAATGTAGAATGGGAATCTTAGGTAGGGATGAGGTTTAAGTTTAATCTTGTGGTGGGGTAGACTCTAAGTTTAGGGGTTCAACATTCACCACTATGAACCTACGTAGATGTTGAATGGGTTTGGTGAACTTTAAAGAATGTTATGAGGCATGTTAGTGAGTCATTGGTCTTATTGATATCGCTATCACAATTTATATATTCCTTGCAGAGTTTTTTTATTATAGTAGAAAGTACATAAGGCTCATCCACAGAGGCAAAGAATGACAGGATGCATGGCGAGGGGGCATATTGTGTTCTTTGTAAATACATAAATTAACTCCTTAATAATATATTGTCTGTACAACATGAATATGTTATTCATTTACAATAATTCACCTGCAAGGAATGATGGTAGGGAAAAAGCGCAAATTCCTAATATATACTGTATATATATATATATATATATATATATATATATATTATTGTTTATTTTTATATACCTATAACACATGCACCATAAACTTACGAGGGGATGCTGAGAAGTTCCTGGCTTTGCCCAGAAAGAAGAGATGCCAGAGTTATGAAATAACACATTTATTCAACATATTCCCCCCTGAGACGGATGCACTCGGTACAGCATAGTTGCAGCTTTTTTAGTCCGTTCAAATAAAAGTCCTTTGGTTGGGCCGCAAACCAGCTCTCAGCAGCACCTTTGACGTCAGAAATGTCCTCAAAACGTTGCCCCTTCAGGTGTTTCTTCAAATTCCGGAACAGATAATAGTCCGAAGGGGCCAGGTCAGTTGAGTAGGGGGATGGTGGACAAATTGGAAACCCAGGCTGTTCAGATTGGCAGCCACAACGTTGGATGTGTGCACAGATGCATTGTCCTGCGAAAAAAGGATTCCTTTGGTCAACTTTCCACGGTGTTTTGTCCTAATTGCCTCCTTCAGCTGGTCCCGGAGGTTAACATAACACTGTCCGGTGAGACTACAGCCCTGAGGTAGGTAGTCCACCAACAGAATACCGTCTTTGTCCCAGAAAACGGAGGCCATGACTTTTTAGCCAATTTCTGGGTTCAGAACTTCTTCGCGCGCGGGGACCCGCTGTGGCGCTATTCCTTTTACTGTTCCTTGGTTTCAGGATCATAGATGTGGAGCCAGGTTTTATCCTCAGTCACTAACCTAGCCAAAAAAGTCCTGTGCAGCTTCAGAACGGGTCAGAACGGCTTTGGATGCTTCAACTCGTTCCTTCTTCTGATCACTGTTCAAACATTTCGGCACCCACTTTGCTGAAAGCTTGCTCATGTCTAGGATAGTGGTGATAGCAAACCCAACACACTCCCGTGAGATATCTGGGCAAGTATCTGAGCTATCTTTTTTGCGGATATTCGCCGGTCCTCAATAATCAGCTCATGAAAAGCATCACAGGTTGCTGGGTCAGTTGAGGTTGGGGGGCACCCACTGTGAGGCTCATCTGAAAAGCCCAGTCTTGAAAAAGGAAAATCAGGTGTTGACAGTGCTGTAGGAAGGACAATTCTAGGCATGTTACATATAACTGGATATTTCTGGCCTGCAGAACAGAGGAATTTAGACAGCAGAAGCAAGTGAACTGGGGGTAATTATTTCAGATGACTTGCAAGTAAGCAGCCAGTATAGCCAGGCAATAGATAAAGCCAGCAGGATATTTGGCTCTAGGAGAGAGGAAATGATTCTGCTTTACAGATCACAATTCAATTAGAACACATCTAGAGCATTGAAATCAGATTTTGATACTCTGCTGGCTATTAACCCTTTCCATAAAGAAGAATGTACATGTGAATTTTTTTGTTCCGGCCATTACAACAAAGACTAAAGAGACACTCTCACTATACAAAATATCACGGGTTAAAGATATTCTTGTAAAAAATAAGACTGAAAATAATGATTTTTCTTGCTGCCCACTCTGCCCATCTACCCTCTTATGCTTTAGAATCTTCTCCTCAAGGTCTGCTGGGAACCAACAGTTCCTGCCTTACACCCCCAGCTCTCACTGGTTCCTCATCTTGTTCCCACTGTTCTATAATAAATTAAATGTTGTATTTTGCATTGGACAGAGGATTTTTTCCAACCATTGTCAACCATCATTTGTTGGAATCCCACGGTTCTTCCAAAGGTTGGTAGATATTCCTCAAACTATGTCTGATTAATCTGCAATTTGATGATGATGCATAATTTTGGGGCCAACGCCACTTAGTAGATCCAGCCACAAGACATAATGAAGTTGTCTATAGAGCTGCTTTTCTAGTCACTGCTAATAGAGGTCATTCTTACCATTGGTCACCAGTTTAGGAGGACTTTTTACCGACTGACCCCCAAAAATTGCTTTTAGCTGTAGGTTCCATTAGCCTTAATCGTTATTTAAAGGAATCCCCTGGAGTAAACAGGCAGAGAAAAGCTGTTCTAATCCAATGCCTTGGGAACATCCTGACTCCCTGATCCAGAATGGACAGGGTTCCAATTTCACAAGCTAAGATCTACCTAATATGTGCCAAAGGTGAGTAGTCCGGGGCAAGGAGGCTGTTATGTGACCTCATCATCGGAATGTAAATTTAAAGTAATCGTTAATCTTTTTAAATCTGCAGCTTTTGCTAAAGTAATACCTGGTTACGCTGCCCAGAGGTTCCTGGTTCAGACACTGTCTGTTGTATAGTGACAGTTTTCTATCCCAACCTCTCAATTGCTTCTATGTTGTCAAATGGTCATCCTGGCTTAGATGAGGGTTACAAGTATCCATTTGAACAAACAATTTGTAGTCATGACCCAGAGTTGCCACAATCACAGAACCCATCCTATAAAGACCATACAGCTATTACAAAAATGCATCAATATGCATGACAAAAAATGGCTGCAAGGAGGCTGAATGTCCTGAGATGCAAGAAGGGATGCCGAAGAATTTTATTACCTCCTGGGCGGTTCATTTCTGTTTGGATTTATATGTCTAAAAGCAGTACATTGTCTTTCATAAAAATTTATTTTACAGTATAATATAATAGTATGTGTATAATAAAGTTTAAAACACAAAATCATGTAAAAATGATAAATTAAATAACTTAAAAAAAAATTATAAAAATTTAATATAAACTTTGGCATGATTTTGTGTTTCAAACTTTATTATACTCATACTATTATATTATACTGTAAAATAATCTTTCATGAAAGACATTGTACTGCTTTTAGACATATAAATCCAGTGTATTGCTATCAATACACTAATTTTGTTATGAATGCAATACAAAATAATTTGAATTTCCCGCCACAAACCTAGTGATGGCTCTACGCATCAACTTCACCGGGAACCCCCGGGGAACTTTAGTGCACTCGCCAGGGGACAGACCGACCAAGAGGTCGCAGCCAGAGGATGGCGGGACACTGGAGGACTGATGGGACCAAGTAAGCCTTTATTTTTTTTTTTTTTTTGCTACCCTGAGTTTGGCTCTGGGTTACCGCTTTCAGCTACCTTGAGTTTGGCTCTGGGTTACCACTTTCAGCTTGTTTTTTCAACCCTGAGCCACACCCAGGCTTAGAGTTCAGAAGGTTAAAAGAGAAATGGCAGTTGTTAATGATACGCAGTTCTTCAGTAAACTAATTCATACACTTCCAGTTTACATGTACTTGATTGAAGCCACATAGCTAAAATCCTAAATAACCCCCAGCATCAATCAAGACACTTCCTGTTAGCCAGAGTGTCAGGGCTCCACCTCCAAGGAAGAAGTCGGGTTTAAAAAATCTTTACCTAGCAGGAAGAATTTTGTGATATTCACTTTTGCTTTTACATGCTGCAGCAGAATTCCAACTACAGATTTTGTTTATAGCCTCCAGACAAAAAGTGATCATGTTGACTTTAAACTGTCCCTAATCACTTGGGTAAAAAGTACCATTTTATTTTACAATTTCCTCACCCGACGGAGTAATAAGGTTCAACATTTTTTCAAGGGAGATTCTAAAAAATGTTATTGTGTTTTAGAATAATTGATAGATGGGTTTACACACCTTTGAAATTAAATTAAAAGACTGAAAAAAAAATAAAATCATTTTTTTTGAAGATGCACAATGTATTCTTATCCTGTTTGGTAGGCAAAAAAAAAAAAAAATAGAAGACAGAAAGCTTTTAACTAATTTGTTCAATTTGTTTCAAAGCCAACATGAATAGGCTTGGTGCAAATTCAGATTCATTAAAACTTAATTAATATGCATCATTATGCAAATGAGGTTGCAGTTAATGAGTTCTTAAAAGAAGCTTTCTTTAATTAGTTCAGTTTTAATGGCAACATCATTTATTTGACTTGTTTTAAAAGCCACATGACACACACGGTGTCCATCCTCCACAATGCTGCCGCCTTCTAAGTCCTAATTGTTTTTTCATCTTAATTGTTTAATGTTGGAAACTTTGAAAAAGTTGCATGCTTTGATGTTCGGCTTGACTACAAAAATTGTTATTTTCATTCCACTTTTTTGTTCCGAGGGGTTATCTGTTCTTTTGGATATTTCATTATACGGCTTTGCTTATTAATCTTTTCTTTTTTCCCCAAGTACAAAAAAAGCATGAATATTTTGTATAATCAAATGCATAAAACATAGAATACATAAAAAAATTAATATACCCAATGCAAGTGTTGCTTTACTAACATTATCAAAATCCTGGATCAAAAACGAGCGAGCAACGTCAAAGCGTAAAGGAAAGAGGAAAGAGACGATTAATAGGTTTATGAAGTAGGTGCGGAGTTGGGATTTGTATGGATTCTTCTAAAATATTTGTTCAAATGGGATCCATTTCTATAAGGTACTGAAGCTGTCAAGATTAACATAACTGGGAAGGGATTATAGAGCTGGTACCAACGTTCCTTAAATGATTTATTAAGTCTAAATATGTACTTATGCAATAGGGGTAATGAGTTCTATGCGTGCCCTAAAGTCAATAAGGGGCCTATTCTTTCCCATCATTTCCTCTCTCCATAGGCCACCACTCACTACCAAACTCTGCTCTATTGTATGTACCAAATGCAGAGAACATTGAACAACCTGCATTGTCCAGTAATGTGTTCTCTGCAGGAGGAAACCAGCTCACATGACCTTCCTCCCAACACACTTTTTCCCATTTATCTAAATGATGTAAGCAAAGCACATTATATTGATAAAGCTCCCAATAGTGCTATAGTTAGGTCCCTGCTTTATACAATCACAACACACACTGATCAATGTAGTACACACTCTATCAAGGGAAGAACTAAGTGCAGAGGAAAGCCAAAAGGAAAAATAGAAAGAAATGAGGAAGGAGATAAAAAGGAAGGGAAGGTAGGCAGATTACAGTTAATAAGCTCCTGAGTGGTGGCCATAGGACCATTTCCTCAACACACAACTGATCAAGGTAGGCACAAAATAAGTATGACATGTAAAGGAAGAAAAACAAAGAAAGTGGAAGAAGAAAAGAAAAGGAAGAAAAATGGGGAAAAGAAGGGAGGAAGTAATCCGGAACTCTACCATTATATTCGGGTTGTTTTCCTAAGTTCACGTTTACATGCCCTCATGATACCTTTTAATTTAACAAAGTTAGGAAATACATCACTTTACCTTTATCTCACTAATATTCTATATTAATCAGGAGCTGTTTAAAAAAGTGTATTTCATTTACAGAATGCCTACCTTTTTTCTTTTTTTTGGTTTACTTAATAAAAGATTTTAGCAAGACAAACACAAGTGAATAACCTTCATATTTACTCTTTGCACAAAGCCAAACTTTGCTATTTTTTCTGGTTCTCTAACCCTGTAAGGGGTAAGCAGTAAATGGAAAAAGAAACATAAAACTGCTGAGTACTCCCCCCTAATTCCCCACTGATGCCTCTACTTAGCCCTCCTTAGCATTTCAATCTAGATGAAGTCAATGGGCCATAGAACCTTCTTTTTATATGTACTGACAATTTAGCATTAACAGTCCTGGGGATTTTTTTTTAAAGAACCACGGCATTCTCTAAACTACATTGTATAATTGATTCAGAGAACAATCGCTAATTTTCCAGCTGGTGTTTTTATACACATAGTGGAAAAGTTGTTCTGATAATGCGTCTCATCCTGTTCAATGTGTAATGCAAATACACAATAGCTTTAGGTCATATGGGAGAAGCTATAGATGCCAAGAGCACTGGTCATAGGCACAAGTTTTACTTTTGTGTAATGCTTTACTTTTCCAAGGGGGCCTGCAAGAATACATTGCTTTTTAAAAGGTATTAGGGTTCTACGTAGGTTGAATTGTGGTGGTCAAGGACTCCGATGATATGCTATGCCCTCTGCAAAACCTGGTTGTTGCATCATGTCAGGGGAGTAACTAGATATCAATGGGCCCTCAATGAAACCGATGGATTTACATAAAGATCTATAAAAGTCTACCAACAGAAGTTTAAGTCTTAGTTCTGTTGGGTATAACCAACAGAACTAAAACCCTAGGGTCCCTAAAACCACAGCTGACCAAGAGAAAAGCAACTACCAATCATGATCCAATTCGGCTCCAACAGTTGAAACAAAAAATCCATTCAGACCTGCCCAGGAAATTGGATATTCCCTTGATCCCAGTCTTTGTTTTTTCGCATACAAACATTATTAGCCAGTTAAATTTGGTGCAATATGAATGCACACTCATCTTTAATTCTCAGATCCCTCGATCACACTGGAGAAGTTCTCGATTGGGTCCCGCGCCATCCTAGAATACTCAGAGGAGGAAGAGTTGGGTGCTCGCCATCTTCATCCTACTTCTTGGTTCTTCTGGCTACATCACCTGATCTTGCACTGCACATGTGCGAGATTGGGTGACGTAGCCTGTCATAGAGGGTAAAAAAAGAATGCAGCATCTCTTTCCCCTCAGTGTAGGAGAGTACACCTTCTACGCTTGCCCGATGTGGGGCATGCACAGAAGGAGCAGCCAGGAGCCCCCCGGAATGTGTGACATGGGTGATCAAGACAGGGGAGATGCTTTTGCAGTCTAAAAAAAATATATATTTTTACTTTATATGAAAGGGTTGTCTACCCTTTTATGTAAAGTGAAAATTTTAATTTAGGCCTGCATTATCATGCAATTAAAAATGAATTACCATGCATTACAACTCACTACATGCCATGGTGAGTTCAAAATGAATGTCACTGCAACATTGTAATCCACGTTACATGCATTAGTGTGCAAGAAAAATGGACATTACCACAACCAAAGATCTAAATGGGCCCCAAGCTTGACTTTTAAGGGAAGTCAGTATTTGCAAAATATTTAATCATCTCCAAATTTATGTCTATTAAATGCTTTAGTATCATGTTTTCACAAAGACGTTTCTTCAGCTAGATAAATGTAACCTTTAAGTGTTCATACAGTGATAAACCAAAGTCAGAAGGGAATTTGAAGCTTAAATCTAGCTGTTTTGGGAGAGTGGATTGCACTCTGTAAGTTTTATATTGCTTACTATCTTCATTGGAGAGATTTTCCCTAACTTCCTGTCCCAGTTGTATCCTTCATGAAGAGCTGACAATTGAATATCCTCAATGGTAACCCAGCCAGTAATAATGACTGAAAGAAACATTAACGATTTGGCTGGAGTTGGGTTATAAATGAACAGAACTGAAGCATCAAATGTGGCCAGTCTATTAATTCTGACATGACCCAGCACAGCATGATGCTGGCGTCTTGCTGAGAACTAGTAGCTTGTGTAAATTGAGCTGTGCAGAAAAGGATATTTTTTCTACTCCAAATGGAGAAAATACCTGGCATCTCAATTTGATGTTTGCTTGTGCAGAACTTTATTTTAACTGTGTCAGCAGCTGATCTTTCAGAAACCTATATGCTTCTTGATGTGTGGTGGGTCATCATGGGGAACCTGTTACTTTGCCCATCAAACAGAACTAAAGTTCCACTTTAAAAATGTGTCATCAGACAGGTCCTTATTGCAGAAAGAGACAGGTAATGTAAAGTATTCTTACCTTCCCAATAGCTGCCCATCACATGCACAGCTCAGCTTTGGTTGCCCGTGATAGCTATCGATTCCAGCTTCCCTTGTGGGTGACAGCACTCAACCATGGCCCAACCAATCAAGATGGCCAAAGATTGAAATGCAGAAAAGAAGAAGGAAGAAGATGGCAGCATCCACCATGGTGTGAGGACAGATGAATATAACAGGGTTTAGTTCCACTTTCAGGGGCATGGTTAGCAACCTTTCTTAGAATGGTATTTGCATAGTGTGGGACATCTACAGCACCCATTGGTCCATGTTCATGTATAATTAGGTAAGAGTATTAAAGAGTATCTTGAGCAAAAATAATAAATCAGTTTGAGTGAGAATCGGTTAAACTGAACTTGATCAGTCTTTAAAAATTAGCACGTGGTTACACTTATAATGGTCAAGTACTTGTAAAGTCCTGAGAGGTATAAAGCAGTAGTATACTTATCTCATTACTTGTTCCTTTAAACTTTATCCCCACTGGCAGCCCATGAAGCCACTCTCTACACACATTGTAGGATGTTGAGAGTTTTCAATCCCTCAATTTAACCAACCAACTTCAGTGCAGATTCACCTGCACCAGCTGGTCCCTGATGGTCCCATATATAAAAAATCTTCTGAATCCAATGCTCGACCTTTATTTCTTGCAAACATAGAAGAAGATAGAATACTCAGGACTTAAGCGCCTGGTGATTAGGTGATTAATAAAAAGAACATTTATTTTTT
This sequence comes from Pyxicephalus adspersus, assembly GCF_032062135.1. Classification (NCBI taxonomy): domain Eukaryota; kingdom Metazoa; phylum Chordata; class Amphibia; order Anura; family Pyxicephalidae; genus Pyxicephalus; species Pyxicephalus adspersus. The sequence continues at coordinate 40,145,132 of NC_092869.1, forward strand.
AATGTCATTGTTTGGTTAGAGCAGTGTTTAAGTTAATTTGGTTTATAATTGTTTGGGGTAAAGAATCAGTCAATCAAACCTGGTATACAAAGCCCATAATTTAGTTTTACCCAAGTAATTCTATAGTATCGATATATCAGTATATAAATTTGAACTGACACTGACCTGAAGAATTGATAAAAATAGGCAATTAGTGATATATTAATAAAAAATATGCTTATTGGCCCTAGAACATGACCAGTAATATTCAACATTCATTCAATCTGTGCCAAGAATGAACGCTAAGCTCTTATTGGATGCTCTAAGCGACACCTTTATTCCCCCCCCCCCCGCCATTTCAAGCCCTCATAAATCAGACCCGTAGGCAATTATCCTTTCACGTCTGTTTGTACTGTGGAAGACAAGCCTGTGTATTTATTTCAACACATTTTAACTTGTCGGTTCCACTCAGTGCTTTTATAAGGATTCCCTACTAGTTGAGTGTCTAATTCTTCTTTATGGGTCTCAGTTTAGCCTCTTGCAACCTGTGGTTATTACATTACCAAGCAAAGTCCTGATCTCAAATGAGAACCACCTATATGGCTCATAAATAAAATGTAATTAAGTTGTCAACTGTAATCGTCCATAGCACACTGGTAACACTTAAACTTTGGGCTGCCGGGTTCGCTTCCTGTTTTCTGTCATGTCTTGTTTATAAAAGGCTAACAGATTAGTTGAAAAAAATTAGGCAAGTGATTTTATTTCATAATACTGATCAGCTGGAAGAGAAAGTAGATGCTATTTCAATAAAGAACTCCCCCTACGACTGTTTGCCATAAATAAACGGGCAAATGCTTTGGTATTTATTTTATTATTTTTATTATATATGCATCAAGGAGAACGCATCAGTTAGGCTTTTATGTTTTTTGTTTCACTACTTTAAATTTTATATTGTTATTATATTGTTATGTTCATGGAAGGTTGAAGGTTGAAATATATATAGTGTATATATATAAATATATGTATATGTAGTGAAGAAAACTTTACATGGTCTTGCAGCTGTACATTAATTACACCAAGACATACAGTAGAAGCTATTGGTTAAAAAAGCCACGAATCATGCCATGAATGTCAGCATGGACCATGGGATGAGAAAATCATGAATTGGTTTCCAACAAACCCATGTGTGCGTATGGTGCCAGGGGACAGTCCTCTCTCTGGATGGCTGCCGGGAGTCTGCCCTTATCTATTCATAGATCCACATATATATATGATCCCATACTTTAAGATTCACCAATCTACATTTTGCAATAGTGTCCTTTGAAACCATCATTTGAAAACAGATCATACGGCTTCGATTATCTACAAGCTATGGACAAGTAACTGTGACAGTCCTATGAAATTATGATCCTCAATCAATGAACTGTAACTAACCACACCTGAGTAATTCATCCATCAGATCAAATTATAAGAATTGGTAAGTCTCCTCCACATACAGAAAGTTCGAGACACTAAGCACCCCAGCAATTTCATAATTGGTATATCCATCTTGATCAATTACCGACATACTTTCATTATTGAATTGGCATAATTCCAACACTGTACTAAAGGTCTCCATTGTCCCCTGAGGAAGCCCATCTGGGCGAAACGCGTCAGGCTGAGACCCCACTTTTTGACTACCTATAAGCAAGTTTGTGTCATCAGTACAGTGTGGTTAAATGATATCTTTTGCCACCGTTTAACGTTGTTTTACCTTTAAAAACGATTTTTTAGATTTTGGTACACTAATAAAAATTGTAATCGATTTTAAATACCATAATTTCTATATGTGCCTTCAGAAAAGCCTGCTTTCCCTCTCTCTTCCCTTTTCATACAGTGGCAGCTGTTTTCGTGGTTAAAAAAGCCACGAATCATGCCATGAATGTCAGCGTGGACCATAGGATGAGAAAATCATGAAATGGTTTCCAACAAACCCATGTGAGCGTATGGTGCCAGGGGCCATATGCAATACCTGTCAATTACAGGTATAACACTGATCAATGAATTTGGACAGCAGATCATAGTCCACCAGGCCAGATTTACTGAGCCTTTTTCTATGCTGTGTGGGTTGAATTCAATAGGATTCACTTTGGCAAGGAATCAACCCGAATAACCGGGTTCGTTTGGGAAAATTGTTGGAAAACCAAACAGGGGCTTATCCGACCTACACTAGGAGACAGTGAAGGCATTTAAGTCTACAGACAACAATATCCCTTCTTGTAACTCTTGTAGATTCTTCTAACAAAGTGTTTCTCCACAAGGGTTCCTCCAAAGGTTTCTAGGGGTTTCTTGAGCAATGAGCAGTTTGTGACTCTCATGTCAGTTTAACTGACACCAATGGACTTTTTGGTTATTTGCAAGGGTGGCAGCCCTCCTACTGTCCAGCAACGTAAGAGACATTCTTCCTACTGATCATCATGCTAATGTACTGTGAGCTGTGGATATAGGAATTTTAGAAGGCGATTCCTGAAGACCTGAAAGCAATTTTAAGGGTTCTCCCATGTTACAAAGGTTGAGAAACACTGTTCTAAGATGTTTTGTTGATCAACAAAGTCATGAATCATGTCATGAGTGTCAGCTCCCACCAAAAGGATAAAAAACTTACCAGGATGGATCTGGAAGGCACATTATAGGTAGACAGCTATAAAAGAATGTCCTTTTATGTAAGTAAGAACCCCCTTACATTGACGATCAGTGTAAATTGCTCCTTTACATTCATAGGTTCTATGGAGGAAAGGGGTACTTACATCTGAGGTTAGCAGGACAATGATCCTTACATTGGTGATGGACGGTTGGAGGGAGAAGGCACTTTACATTACATTAATGGTTAGTCAAAGTACCTCAAGCAAGCAACCCTAGAGTGAACCAGAACCCAGAATGAGGAAGGCTACATTAGGGGTAAAGGAGAAAGGCAGAGAGCTTGTCACACTTACCTCTTCCTCACTAAAGCACAGGCATCCCTCCTGCGCATGCTTGCAGTTTTGAAGCTGGGCGTGCCTCTGTTTCCAAGCTTTATCAATTCTGTCCAATCCGCTGGCCAATCGAAAGATTTCACTTTGTGTTCGTGCAACAAGTCATGTCTACTTTGTGTCTCCATTGTGCCGAGCCCTTAGTTCTGTGAACTAGTTCCTGTATACCTGCTGCCTAATCCAGTGTTTCCTGTGTCCAGCTCCTGTGTTAACCCCTGGTTGTCCAGTCTGCTGGTTCCCAGACAACTTCCCTGTTCCTGCTGTTCCTGTGTTCCTGTCTGCCTATGGATATCCTCACTTCTCCTGTGCCTCCTGCTGTTTCCAGTGTCTTCTAGGTTCCCTGTGCCTGCAGTGGCCCCTGTGTCATTGCTGTTTCTCCCCTGGATCCCTGGCTATTGACCCCCGGCGTGTGACCTGACCTCTCTTGCTTGTTGCCTGTCTAAACCCCAGCTTCCTTGACTATCCTCCTGCCTAGTGATTTGGTACCGGGCTTGCCCACCTTGGTGTCCCCAAGGACTGCAACCTGGCCGTAACCAGCAGCGCAACATCCTTACCATCAGAGGCTTTGGACAAAACCTGGTTACGGCTTAGACTCTGCACCTTAGCCCTTCTCAGGGCCCGCACCACCTCTATACGCCCCCTAGTGGTCCTGTCTCTGCCTGCGTGACAGTGCTGCCTAGGCACATCATGACCATTCTTTTTATCCATATACATATTTAAAGAGAGGAAGAGAACAAGACCTTGCAAGTGTTTTGGAACTACAAAGCAGGTCTCTGTTTCTGGTAGTGATGTGCTTTGTAGAGATGCAAATCTTAAAAATACTTGAATAGAAATACAAAATAGCTCCCATATATGTATTCTATCCCCACATTTATTTCCTGGAGTTCTCCTTTAAACCTTGTTGCCCCACACATTCGAAAATTTGCAGATCAAGTGTGCTTAGTTATTCACGGCCGCCTGCCTTTTTTTTCCCTGCCCAACATGTTATGCTTTTATCCGGCTTCTTGAGTGACATTTGAAAAGTGTGCAGATTGGCTGTTCTCTCCCGTTTCATAATGTAAGCAAAGCTGGTAAGAGAAAAACACAGGCCATATGGTACCGAAGAGAATCTAAAGAGAAAGAGCTCTTACGGCACAATTCAGGGGATTTCTTGACAGGAAAAGTTGGATTCTTCAAATCATTTCAACACTTACACACTTGATTGATCGGTTTTGATGGAATTTCGTGGCCATCTTAAGAGAGGAATGTTTTTACTTCTCGCACGTCTCTTGGCGGGCTGCTCAGCCATGCCATGCCGCGTCTTCCATCCTCATGTGTTATCCCCGGCCTTTCCCCATCTTTAATCACTTAACTTCTGAAATTCGTATGAGTTTGTTGTGATTGAGTTTTCAAAACAATTTGCTTAGAACAGCCAATAAGTGTTTTGACATCCTCCAAGTCACACGACGCATTAAAGACCTTCAGTGTAGTTTAAACAACCTGACAGGAAAATGTGGAAACGCACGACAACTACATTTAATCTGGCAAGTGATTATTTGTCTTAAAATTATGTGGTAATATCTTTAAACGGACTTTAGCGAGTCAGTGCTTGCTTTGGAAACGCTCAAATAATAGGCCCCCAAAGTGCTTTCAGCTGCTCCTGTCTTGTCTGGTTTGCACCTAATTAAAATAAAAAAAAAGTTGGGTAATTTTTTTTGGATTATGAGGGATGTAAAAATTTTTGTACTATTTTCACATTTTTCATTAAATTTTCATTCAATTGTTTTTATGTTTTATTTATAGTTGCATTTAGCTGTTGGGTTGAGTCCTTGCTGTTAGGATTCTTGTCCTGGTCGCAATTTTTAACAGGACAGAAGGTCAGGGAAATTTATAATTAAACAATTGTCAGCAGGACAGGAATAGAAGTAAAAATCTTTTAATATGGACATCTGTCCTGGAGACAGTCAAATCAAGATTTGCCCAGAGATTTTCTATTGCTTCTAGAATAGCAGAACCCAAACCGCAAAAATAAATAAAAAAACTATCTGTGCTTTTAATTCTTTACTATCTAAACCTTATAAATATAGTTTTAGATGTTCTGTAAGAAAACTTAGCCTCTTTTCAATCACGAAGGGTAAATTTACCAACATTGTAGAAATCTTTACCATGCAAAGTCCATGGGGCCAACTTACTACATGAGTTGAGAATATTTAACAACTCATTTGAAAAAAACTTTTTTTTAAAACTACTCATGAATAAAATAAATTTACCTCCCCAAAAAGTTGTACATCTTTAAACATTGCTTTGGGAAAGGCTGGGCTGTCTATAACACTGGGATTCTACTGCCTGTCCTTTCCCAACTGTAGAGTTTTCTCTGTACTGCTGCCTACCCTTCTCCCTGTGTTGTGGAAGGATGGGCAGTTGGTGATGATAGGTTTTCTCCCTAAAGCCTAATTTCCAGTGCCACGGCTTTGATAAAATAAATGTATTTTTTTAAAGAGAAAAAAACAAAAAAAAAATGACAGCTGGAAATCCACCATCTAGCCAAGGAATTTTTCAGGAAGATGATTTCTGATGGGTTGTGGTGTAAAAAGCATGGCTAAATAACAAGGAAAATAATGAAAATAAGTTAAAAATATAAACAAATATGTTAAAACTTTATACATAAAGTTTAATATTAATAATAGTAATAATAAAAACACACAGCATAAATTTAAAAAAGAATAACAAAAAAAAGAAAAAGAAGAAAAGGAATGAAACAAATAATTGTGGCCCAGTATATTTCACTCTTGGGCAACACAAGACCAGAATTCCCACTGGATGAGATGCAGTACAAATTGTCCAGAGTGGGGATCAGGGCACCGAACTTGGACGTAGGTTTAGTGGATTTTTTTTTTTTTTTTTTGCTGCTGCTCTTGATGGCATCTGGTGAATAACGGGCAGATACATTTTCCTAAAATACCTCTCTGCTTTACATCTTTACTTAATCCTCCTCATTGATATTTATTACCCTACCTACCACTCCTATTTCCTCATCTTGGAAACTGCTACAAGGTAGGTACATGGACTATGCCAATATCCTATCTCCTCCAGCACAAAAGTTGCCATATACAAATCCCTTTCTAAGAATAACAAGAAAATTTGTACAGACATTCAAAAATCTGGCATCCCCCGGACCTGAGGAGTGCCGGATTTTTTATGGTTATATATGCTATATATATTTAACAAAAAATTACTTTTACTTTACTCTATGATCAACAATGTACTTTACGTTTACGTTTTACACCACCTCTTTTCTTTGCTGAATCTATAATGGGGCCATACAGCAGAAAATAAATGATAACATGAGAGGGAATGAGCAGAAATGTTATTACGTGCAAACAAGACCCAACAGCTGATTCGGGAGTACAGCGCCATCAAAACATAAACGGTGCCGCCAGAACACAGTGGTGCGCCAATATGGTAAATTTGAAAATGCGTTCCAAAATCCATGCCAGAAATCTGAAGGAATTGGAAAATCGATGACGGATATTAATAGGAAGAAAATAAGCAGAAGAGCACAGGTGCCCTTTTAACATTAAAAGGAAAGTGTGGTAGTTGCCCTAGATGGTAACATACCAGTGCGTTAGGGAAACACCTATAACTAAATAACAAGACCTCCAGGAGGAGAAGCCCTGTAGCTTTTGCATCCCCCATTCCGATTTTGAACATAGTAATCTGCAGATTTCTAATCATGAAAAGAATGGTGCTTGCAAATCTAATAAAAGAAAAAAATAACATAAATCGCTCGCTTGTCCTCAGCACCGGATGGGTTAAGCAAACTGCAACACGCCACATCGTTCCCGAATTATACAAATCTGTAAACAAGCCACACTTTGCTCTCTCTGAGAGGTCACCCAATCAAACGTACAGTGATTTTTTTTTCTGTTTACGCCGTCTTCTCTTAAATATTATGTTTTCACCATTAATAAGTTGTTTGAAAGGCACCTGTTGCAAACTCATAATTTTCTTCCAACATCATTTCAAAGAAATATTGGTCACATGTCCCCGTGCAGTTCTTGCTCAATCTTGCGTAAAATGCCTATGATGACTTGAATGACATGTGCTAATTATTTATTACAATGGCTCATCCCTTTATAGAGGCACAATTATGAAAGAAAGGTTATAATTACTTATAATAGAAATGTCTAGTTTTGTTTAAAGGGAGTGTGGGTGGGAATAATGCACTGTTTAATACTTTTTTTTTCTACGCAATGTAAATCAGAAATGGTTAAACATCTTAGAACTTTAGAATAATTATCTTTGAAGTGTTCAAAATGCCATTACAATGTAACCTAATTGTTAATTACTTTTTTTTGTAATATATGATTTTTTTAAATAGCAGGAGAGCGTTATATTTCCTATACTAATTGCTTTTATTATATCTATTGATTAAAGTATTAGTGAGGAATATCTATTGATTTAATTGTCGGCTCTGCACTGCAGAAGAAACTGATAAAACAGGGTAAAGGGTGAACTAAAAAGGGAATTTATGTGGCAGAAATATGGCAACTGGTCAGTCCTTTGCACTGCTGCTGTTAGCACTATTTTACCTTTGCTTCCAGCACTTTACTTGGTTCTGGCATTAACCTACTACCTCTCTAATGGCATTGTGCTGCCCTCCAGACATAGTGGGCACACATTCCAACCGGGAGGTCGACCACTGCATGACAAACAATGGTTGCCTCCCGAGCCTGATGTGGACCCCTGGGGCTCAATATAAACTTGCTTAGTTACTATGGATCCTTTGCGTATGTTAGTGTTAGGTTTTCTGAACTGCTGTTGGTGTGTAAACTTGATTCCATCTAAGTTTCCCTTATCTGTCACCAGGACCAACCTTTGCCCAACCTTTGACCTTAAATTCTCTTAACTCTTGGATACCTTGCTTGGTTGACTGACTTGTGTGTAAGACCTTTGGTTTTGTCCTTTGACTTGCTTTCGTTCCGAGATTTGACTTGTTGTTTCCCCATTAATCTCATGACTCAGTCCGGCCTTTGTGAGGTTCTGTTCCTTCATCAATCCTTGTCCCCTGGACTCCATATTATGTGTACCAAGTCTTGGTGAGATCCAAGTGCTGAGTAGGTACTAGCCTTATGAGGCATTGGCAATGGACCAGAACCACACTGCTTCCTTGTATTCCTCATACGGACTATGCTCATAAGGAGCAATTACTGTCAGCGCAATGCGGAAGCAGTTTAAAATGATCCTGTGGCCATTATATGGATATTTAAGTATTTACATATTCAGAAGAAGCAGTAAATGAGTTTCAAAACAAGCCCACACTGGCAATTGTAGCTGCTGGTACTGTGGAGAAGTGTGAAGTCTTTCAAGTTATTCTCAGCAGCTCAGCTCCACCTGCTTCCCTGAAGATTAGAAGGCCAGAAAGCTGCTAAAACACTGCTGGCAAGGATAGCATGGGGAGCTTTGAGGCTAAGTCACTGCTGATAAGAGAGTATAAAGAGAACTGACCTGTTGAGTCTTTGGACCTCGTTTATTAAAGCCTCTCCAAGGCTGGAGAAGATACACTTTCAACGGTGAACTTGGGTGATCCAGCAAACCTTGAATGAATCTAGTCCAGAATCTACCAAATTACATATTATTTTTAAGAAATCTATTCTAGGTTTGCTGGATCACCCAGGTTTACTGATGAAAGTGCATTTTCTCCAGCCTTGGAGAGCTATTGGGAGAGAATAAATCAGGCCCATTGTTGTGAGTGGGAAGCAGAAGGAGCTTAGAGGCTATGTAGTTGCTTGGAGTGGTAGCAGGGGGAGTTTAGTGGCTAAGTGGCTGCTTGGAATGGGGAGCAAGGGGAGCTTAGAGGCTACGTAGCTGCTTGGACTGGGGAGCAGGGGTATGTTAGAGGCTACTTATCTGCTTGGAGTGGAGAGCACCGATAACTTAGGGGCTAAGTTGCTGCTTTTTAGAGCGCACATACGTAACTTACCTGTTGAGTGATTGTTGGGAGTGGGGATCTGGGGGCGTCTAGATGCTATGTAGCTGCTTGGAGTGGTACCAGGGGAAGTTTAGAGGCTAATTGGTTGCTTGGAATGGGGAGAAAGGGGAGCTTATAGACTAAGTAGCTGCTTGGGATGGGAAGCAGAGGGAGCAGAGGAGAAGAAGCAGAGGAGCAGAGGAGAAGAAGCTGCTTGAAGTGGGGAGCAGGTGTATTTTAGAGGCTAAGTAGCTGTTTGGAGAAGGGAGCAGGGGAACCTTTAGGATAAGTAGCTGGTGGGAATGGGGAGCTGGGGTACCTAAGACGTATGTGATTTACATTTACATGTTATCACATCTCAGTCCAAGAAAGTGATGCTGACCATGGATGATGCTTTAACACAAACATCAAAGGCTCCATCCCTTTGGAGTGAAAATAAGATGAAGCTTTATCAGGAAATGGTATTGACCTCTTAGAGGGATAACAAAAACAAGGTATTACATTCATTCGTATATACATAAAGCCATCCCTTTAATGTGTATTTGGAAAAAAAACATCAAAATGTAAAGTTTCCCATAGGTAAAGGACTATAGTCTGCCAAGGTAGATTGTGGTGATTAGGCATACAGAGAGTCCACTAACCTTTTGTCCTACAGGTATTGGGACAGCTAGGTAAATATCAATCAAAATGCTTCTCATGGGAGGCTATAAGACAGATTGTTTGTTTAGGGGGGTTACCTTATACTACAAAGTGCCTTGTATTTAAAATAGCTAGCATACAGAAGATATTCCTTCTGAGAGCTTTTGAAAATATGTTTTCTTTGTCCTTCAGAGGAGAAGTTACTGGGATCAAGCCCACTGAAACTCCAAGACGGCAAGACCATTTGTTTTGTTTCAGTTTCTTTGCAAATTCCTCTTTAAGGCAATTCAACCTGTTTAATTATTTCTTCTTTATGGATATCTTAATTAGTCTAATCCTGACTGGTCTCTTTCCAATGTTCCTGTTGGCACAGTTTGATTTCAATTAACATTCTGTTTTAGCACTAGAGATGCCCTCGCTTAGATGGGGAAAAAAGTGCCATTTTGGAAGTAATTTCGTTTCCTTTCCCTGCGCTTTATTCCTGTTAATCTGTTGACTTTTATGAAGTTTTTCTGAAGGATCTTGAGCTCCTGCTTGGCGATCATAAGTACCCATGCTCGGCTAAGAGGTTCAGATCAGTGTTTTCTATGCAAATGTTCCAATGCAATTCGCAGTCTCAATTACATAGACTGCAAATTTTCGTCCATCTGTGATGTCTTTGCCTGCATTGTAACCAGCCTAAAAGCTGGGCTCTCTCTAAAATGATTGGTGGGAAACTAAAGAGTGAAAGCTTAACTCTATCATTCCAACAAATCTAATATGATCTCATGAAAAGTTTAGCGGCATCAAAGGGTGTGAGAAAATATCCATTTATATATTTTCAATTCCAATATGAAAGAAATAGTTTTGGAATATCATAGCCAGTTCATCCAAAGGACTCCAGTTGTTCAACCAATGGGCTCATGTAGGGGAGCTAAAATATACATTTAGGGTAATTAAATAAACCTACTTGCTAATTTTTACTGAGTATGCTGGGCTGGTATTTCTTGGAAGGGAATTTCATGTATTGCTAACCTTTATTTAACAAAATAGATCAAATCAGTAAAATACAAAAATCTGGAGAACAAGATTGCGGAAGAATATTGGGTAAAGTGCAATGATAATTAAATATTTCACCACCAGCCCTCCTGAGCCAAACTGCATTAACCAGCCTACCCAAGGTATACCCTTGTGTCATGGCACTCTAGCATTAGGAATTTATTCTATAGACGAATATTAGCCATGCCCATTGTGTGTGAGCTGTAGTGGGATAAGTTATTGGACAACATGTTCATTTTGTTGACAGTAGCCAACTACATGATTTTCTTGTGTTTAAAGACCTGATATATTGCTTTTTCCTATAAATCAGGTTAAAGCGATATTCCTAGTCTTTTAATACAGAAGTCACCAAAGCTGAGAGTACCAATTACACCCCAACAAGGGACAGCTGGTTTTAAAAACAACTCCCAAATTGAGAACGAGAAAGGTAGTTAATATGTAAATGACAGCTAATAATAAGATGAGGAATATTCAGAAGCCCGAATCCTTTATATTAAAGCATAGCAGAATGCCGAGAGAAAAAAAACTAAACACACCAGGAAAAAAATGGCTCTTGGTGCATTGTTATCATCAAGGTTGACTTTTTCTCTCTGAGAAAAAACTGAGCATTTGCTTTTATATTCTGACATCTGACATGCTAATAGTAACACATCATTCTTCCCTGGCCTGAATTGCCCAGGCTTTCTCTGAATCCATTCTTAAGTAGAGCTATCGAAGAATGGCACATACACAGTGCTCTCTGCAGGATGCCAATGATGGTCAAGTAGACCATTACAGGTGCATCTGCGTCCATCTGCTGTGAACTGTGTGTAGGAGAATGAACATTCCCCTAATACATGTTTCATTGTCTCTTGGATCTAAAACAAAGATATTTACACAACAACGTGAGAAACAATTCAGAGAATTTCTTTAAAAGAACTCTAGTATGAGAATAAATTTCCCAATGTAATACAATAGAAATATATTACTCAACATCTAGATAATAGTGTATATCTCAATTCCTTTCTTTTTTCTATTCTTCTATGTTTTTGTTCGTTCCTCCCTACCTTTTTACCTCCCTTCCACTCTTTCTTTCTTCTTTTCTTCATTCATCCACCTATAACAGAAAATTAAAAAAAAAGGCATACTTGGTAGCCATGTGCCATGTGTATATGTGGATGTATTTATGACATTTTGCAAAATACCCAAATGTATGGTATTATTTTTTTTTCAAATAATTATTTTGTACCTGGTAGCTGTATATGTTTATTCTCTGAGATTATGACCTGTACAAAATACTAATGTTATTGCACCCTGAACATTTTACAAGGAACACATAGTTATGATGCCTAGGACAGCCAATCAGAAGTTTTCTTGCAGCACAGTTTACAGTGATAGCTGCAGCCTCCAATACTTTTTTGGGTCTATGCACTATAGAGTGTGAACTTGTTTTACAATGGCTAGCAGGAAGAATTATGTCTATAGAAGGATGTAAATCTTAAAGATGCACTACAGAACCGTCTGCCAAATGACCTGTTCATAGGCATTGAAGACCACCCATGATGACCATTGCTAGAGTAAGGAAAAAAAATCTAAATTGTTGCTTTTCCTGAAGTTCCATAGATTTATACAGTATATATATTTATATACCTAATCATATATCCATGCTGTGCTGCCAGCATTGTAGTGTTGCACAGTGATTTAGAGCACATCCATAGGTATATTCTGTATGGGTTCTAGGGTCCTTTGGATACTCAACTTTCCCTGTTTAGCCCTTTTTCAATTGGATCATTCACTCCGCTAATTTCTACCACGATTCAAGAAAGGTAATTGCTCCATCTGCCACTAAAAGAAAACCTACAGACCACTAAATGTATTATAATCATGTATTACATAGGGCCTGATTTATTAACGTTCTCCAAGACTTGAGAAGATAGACTAATATGGGAGAATCTGGGTGATAGAGCAAGCCTGTGATTGATTTCCTACAAATCATGTGCTAAAAGTTTGCAAATGTTTTAATCCAGGATCAGATCCATTCCAGGTTTCTTGGATGACCCAGGTTCTCTCACAACAGCTCTGCAGAGCTTTAACATATCAGGCCCAATATATTTATGCCAATGAGACAAAACAAAATAATGTACCAATGTAAAAGTCACATTAAAAAAACATTTTCAGGGGAACTTAAAATATTAACTAAAAGTACCTTCTACACTACACGTTTTAAATTTGTTCTGGTGTCAAGTTCAAGCCGTATATCACACATAAAGTGAAGGTTTAGGACTGTGAAAGGAAGTCGGGGCTGATGAAAAAGGAAGTGGAAAGGAGATAGGGGACTGTAGGCTAGACATCCGACTTCAGTCAACCCATTTTTACACCCACTCCTGTCAGTTCCATTTAACATAGCCCAGATAGAGGCATTGTGGGTGGAAGATGCTTCATCAGATTAAACCACAGGCACCTGCATTAGACTTTTGATGCATCTCTCAAATCTCTCGGCCCCATCAAGGTAATTTAAGCAACAGCTCTGCTCTTAGCCATGTTGGCACTTCACTTGGTATATTGCAGAACACGTCTTAGGACATATATACTCATGACCCTTGGTGTGCCTGTATCAGTTTGCTTTTATTTCCATTAGACGCGGTGCAAATAAAGCTGGCATGGCTCTGCAGACAATTCTTAGTGATTACTAGAAGGAGCAGTATTGTAGATACTGTAGATCAATGCATCTTTTAGCTTGCAGTATTTGGTCCTCATAATGTTTCGAACACAAAAACCGACCTCACCACAACCTCCATCTTCATCCTAACCCATGGGTGTCAATAACAAGGCCTGCTGGCCAAATCATGTCCACCTGGCCATTTTATGTGGCCCATGAGAGCTTCCCTGTGCCTGCCGTTGTTGCAGGAGCAGAGCAAAAAAAGAAGCCTGTTGCGGCTTATCGAGTCACCTTCACTCCCGGCGCCATCTTGTTGGCTGCAAGTGTGGAGGACACATCCAGCTGTCCCCGAGCAGCGCTTCGGTGTGGCAGTGAAGTGCTTCGTATTGCCTGCTGGGCCTGTTCGGCTTGTCGGTTACCCTCCAGTGAGATCAGCTCACTGCTGCATGGTGAGCTATATCCACGCTCTGCGCCATCTTGTTGCCTCGGAGACCTCACTGTGAGTGGCACATCAGATGGAGGTAGCGGTGCGCAGCATACGGTGCCTTGGACCCGTGTTGGGAGACTTGCTTCACCCTTTAAGCTATCACAAGTAAAGGGTCTTTTCTGGTCACAGTCGGGGAGGGCACAGAAGAGTGCCAGGAGACCTGCTTCACCACCTTATCAACTTCCCTGAAAACATTATCAAGAAAAGAAAATATAACATTGCATATATTTTTATTTAGTTTATTAAGGGAAAAGGTTGTTGCACTCTGCTAATGTTCACATTTCTGGTTAAAACATTGTCAGTTTGAGACTGTTCAATAAATGTTAAAATCTTAATCAATTCAGCTCGTGACTATGACTGTGTTTTTGATTTTTGCCCCCTTTATGTTTGAGTTTGACACCCCTGTCCTAATCCTTTATTTAATCCTGACCCTAACTATTCCTTTACCCCTAAAACTCCCTGTATGCCTGATATCAACTACCCTGTAATTATATTACTAACCTTCACACTAAAGATCCCTATCACCCTAACCTAATTCTGCAGAGAACTATGCCTATGGCATCATATCAGCACCATTATCAAAAGCATTGGTTGAGTATAAGAATTTAATTGATTACCAAGCAGTGTAAAAATTCAAATTTAACAGTAGTAGTTTGATAGGTACATTGAATTTTGGGGTGATTTATAATACTTGAATTCTCTGGATAACAATTCTCTTTATTTTGACATAGAGAGAAGTATATTGTGACCTGTTTTTATTATGTTTTGTATCTGATTTTGTTTATTGCTATTGTTGTAAAATACATAAAAAAAAAGTTTAATAAAAAAAAAAAGCATTATGCTGGGAGCTCAGGCCAACACGATGAACCGCTCCTTGGGTGTGTCCATGTTGGCCTAGGCCCACAGGAAGTAAGTTGAATGCTTCATCAGGGAGAGAAAAAGAAGAGATGTTGAAAGACGATGCTTGAACGTTCCGGAGGAGGTTTAGTGCCTATAGACTTTTTTTTCTTAATGAAGGGACCGAGAACAAAAAACGAAAGCAAGAAAGAAAAATCCTGGAGTTGGGCTTTCAATGGAATTCGTTTTTAGTGGGAATATTTTATTGTTTAAATATTCTTCATCAGTTTTTACCTACATTTTTATACTCCTTTCAAATATTTAAATCATTTTCTTCTCTTTCTATATGTCTTTGTTTTCATATTAAATCCATAGATGTGTAAAATGGCTCCTATAGAGACCCAAACCTCACTGCAACCTCCCCACAATTGTAACTATGCCACTATATACAACAAAAAGTAAATATCCAGACTGTCAAGACAAAAAGATATTGGAAGAAAATGCCCCTATGAAATGACCTGGTCTTTGCCAGGGGTCATTTACTTCATCCCCTGAGGGCCACAGTAAGATCAGATTTTAGTAAAAAAAACAACTTTTCTTTACCTTTGTAAACAATTTCTTGCTCCCTTTTAGAAAAATACTAAAAATGTATGTGGATCCTGGCCCCTGTAGACTAAAGTTAAAGATACAGTCACTTTTGTGTAGGAAACTTGTGAATCTATCTGCTTTGCATTGTTAAGTCACTTAGTTTAGTAAAAAAGTCACTTTGCAAAAGATCACCAAAATAAACCGATCATCAAAGTAAAAGTTAAAAAAAAAGCCTTGAAGAATGTTGATTCACTTTGCTACAACCTAAACCCCTTTAATAAGTTAACCCCAAATGAGTCAGCCAATTCACAGAATTCAACAGTAATGCGTAACCATTATGATGCACTGCAAATCTGGAACCAGCGGTTTCATTTGTAGAAAAGTACATAAGGTTGACATCATGTACATATATAATTACAAACTAAAAGTAGCAATAGGTGTATATTATATTAACACATCCTGATGAACTGATTTGCAGCAAGGTAATAACGTGGAAATAATTATTTTAGAATAGCCAAATAGATGATACATTTGCTTTAAGAGTAAAAAGCAATGACAGGTCCACTTTAACACAACTCTTAAATCCTTATGACTATAGTACTCATTGCAGGCTTTTGGGATAGTGGTAAAAACATGATTACAAGCAAGAAGTATACTTCCTTCCTAAGTATTTTTTATCCCAAGCCACAGCCATCACCTACACACTGACACCATTACCTTAATAACCCGACGAACATATTTACAGAAATGAACACGCGCAATGCAATTGTCAAGAAGTATTATGATTAGCGCACAGAATGTGTTCATTTATCTGTAAATGTGCAATTCTACCATCCAATTTCTGTAAACATTCAAGCCTGTTTTTACCTGTCTTCCCCATCCTACGTGTATAGTAACACAGTTTCCAAAGGAAGGATTTATTTTAACATACAGGTGCATGAACCAGACAATATTTATTATTCTTTCCAAGAAATTGTCAATGCTCAAACCTACTGCTACATAGGCTTAATCGGACCTTTAAAAACCCATTATTGGAATAATCCCATTGGAATCCTTTTACCCTCTGAAAATAAGCATATATTTTTTTTTTAATTAAGTAGCTCAAAAGTTTATTTTTTATTGGTTGCCTCTTACCTCCTAAACCCGAATTCTTGCCAAAGAAAAAAATGATGGGATACCCAAGTTGCCATTCCTCAGTAGATAACAGAAACAGCAGCAGTAAAATCTTACAAAGTCTCACTTCCAATCTCAAAAAATGATAGGAAAGGGACTGTGCATGCACAAGATCCTGAGCCATGTCATCAAGGGTCAGCTGCAAGAATCTGGAAGAAATGGTGAGCTTGGTGACATAAAAAGAAAGATGGCGGCACAAAACCAGGCATGGGTCAAATTAGAAGAGAACAACATGGGATTTGCTGGGCTGGTAAGTAAGTTTATTAAGCATTAATAATGAAAAAAATGGGGAACTGGCAACCCTTGAGGGGGGTAAAAGGTCCACTTGAAGGGCTTGGAAGCCTAAGGTGTGACAAACTATGAAAAAGCTTGCAATGTATTACCTATGTACATAAAATATGCTGTCATCACAGGATTATTTGTAAAGAATGAATTACTTACCTAACAAAGAACGTATACCTTACCGGTTACTCATGTGCCAAAAAACTGCCTCTTCAGTGCTCGCCAGCCACTGCACACCTAGTGGTGAGGGGAATATTCATTCACCCAACACTGTGATTTTTCCCCCCAGATTGTACGTTACAAACGGTTATGCAAATTGGAAGAAATGCTGAAGCCAAAAAACGGGTATTGGACCCATCAGGGTTGCAAAATATCTGAAGGCATAATTGTGCACCAATAAGGAAAGAAACAGGTCACTAGAAAGATAAGTATAGGGACTAGGGATGAGCGAGAATGCCTCTGGCAAAAATGTCTTCAAACTTCTGATGGGTCCGTGAAATTTTCTGCGAACCAATTTCGCGGACCTATCAGAAGTTCCAGGAAATCATTATTTGCGATCCCTGGGCACTAGAGGTTAATTACCCTCTAGTGCCCCAGGATCGAAGTGGATTCTCGGAGCTGCAGAGCTGCATTCATTCATGCAGACCTGGGAATCCTCCTATTTGCGATCCCCGAGCACTAGAGGTTAATTAACCTCTAGTGCCCGGGGATCGCAGTGGATTTCCAGGGCTTCATTCATTAATGCAGCCCTGGGAATCCTGTGTGAGATCCCCTGCACTAGAGGTTAAATGGGGACAAGTCTCCCCATTCAAAACCTCTAGATCAGCACAGTCTGCCTTTTTTTTATTATTTTTAAAGTTCAATCTCGATCAGCCAATTTACAATTTAATTTCGGTAAGCGAGACTGGCCGAATTTGCAGCGAGATCGAGTTTTAAAAACTCACTCGCTCATCCCTAACAGAGACTCATTTATTACAGATATATAACTCTTCTCTTCTATTCTTTTATTCTAGAATTACTACCCATTAATTGAATGAAATTTACACATTTACAAAGATTGAAAACAACTTTTAAAATTAAATTACTTGTTAAAAATGATGTGAGATGTTAATAATTGGGTTACCATTTTCTTTAGGACATATTTTCTTGTATGGAAATCTGGACGGTGTGGTTTTGAAAGCTTTTTATAACACTTCTATTGTTAATACCTTCTGTTTTGATCTTTCAATAAAATGTTTCTAAAGACATGCTGAAAACTTCTTTATAAAGAAGATAATACAAATTATGGAGATGATGTACAGTGGCTTTTTTGAAAAATAAAAAGTCCTCAACTTTTAAGTCCTTGAAGTCCTACCTACGCGAAAAGATTTATATAGCGTCAACATATTACGGGCTATACAATAAATAGGGGTTGCAAATGACAGACAGATACAGACAGTGACACAGGAGGAGGAGAGGACCCTGTCCTGAAGAGCTTACATTCTAGGAGGTGGGGGAAGTCTCACACAATAGGAGGGTTATCCACTAACCTCTTTTGTGCTCCATCTGAAATGTTGACTTCCCAAGCCAATGAGTGCATCTGATTGGCAAGCATGGATGAGCCCTGCACCTCCCAATAAATACACATTCACCATACACATGTATTGGCTGACAAGTCATTGCCCTTATTTATAGAGAACCTTACCTGCATTATTCACCACTTAAAGTTTTTAATATTTATAGGGCACTTAAAGGTCCTTTTGACTTTAACTTTCCAGAAAATCTACTACTATGGGGCATCCTTGGAGCCCAATAAACACGGGACTGACTGGTTTCTGACTGTTGAAATTGAGGTACACCCCATCATATTACGCAGGGTACCCTTTTCATATTGAGGCCCCACATTAAATTGTGTTGGGCTTACATTGTATATGCATTCTTATGTACTGAATACTGGAAACTTTGTGAGTGGTCCCATATTTTATGAAATTATTTAGTATAGTTATATTGAATAAACCAAGCTCAAATGTTACTAAAGGTTTGGCCTGATGCTCCTATTTTGTTGCACCAACATCTGTCCTATACTGACACCAGGAAACTTTATAAGCAACAGCAAAGGTCGTCAGTGAATCCATTCAGACAAATGCCCCCGGAGTCACCCACTTGCCTAATTACCCCCCTGGGTTGTTACCTTGCATTTATAAATGTTTTTGAACTTTTTTAAATTTTAATTCTTTGATGCTATGCAAGAACTTCACAGACAGCAGTGCATACAGAAGGCCGTATAGATACAGCTGCATTCATAGACAGTCAAAAATACATTTAAGTGATCTGATCTCAAATACACATTTGTAAGATTCATAAAGCAGCAGCTGTTTTTTTAAATTTATCCATTTTAATGTTTAATATTCTAGCTGAACAAGTCTGCTTTAAACATATTTCATCCTATGTACAGGTATAGAAAGGGGACAATTACAACTTTTTTGTTCACCCCAAAAACATATCTTGATCTATATATTTCTCTTATCTGATAAGACTGCGGTTTAGCTGCCTGAACTTGCAGTCTTTGTATATTATGTGCATCATGTACAAATGCAGCACCATAATTTATCTCCCAATTAACATTTCACTGTCTCCATCCTTGTTTTATATGAGTTTGGCATTCGCTGGGGTCATTTATTGTGTTTGCACATTTATTTATGTAGGTAAAGACATTAAGCTTGGGTGTCAGGGTTTTCTTGTGAATAGTTAAATCTTTGAAATTATTTCATGATTACATAAGACATACATTTCGGATGAGCCATATTTTTGCTAGCAGGTGCAAGAAGTAAGAAAGGGAGTAAGAGAATAAAAAAGGAGAAATTAATTTTTTAAATTTATGAATGTTTTTGAGAAACGGTCCAATATAACCCAAATAAAAAAAAAATAGATTTAAGTCCGTCACTTACGTGATGAATCTTTGGGTAGTGCGTTGTCATTTTCTTTCTTTTGTTTCCCATCTAAACATTTCTTTGTTTAATTTATGCCCACTTCAGTCTCAATTATTATTTAAAATCTCTGCTTTTTCCATGACAGCCAAGATGCAGTGATACTCTCTTTCAGCTGTTTCTGCCAATGATGTCTTTGGCGTGACAGAAGGAAGCATGTTTCAGATGAAAAAAGAAAATCATTTTCAAAGACTTACCTTGCAGACAAACCTTTTCATTAAAACTTTCCTAGGTGGCATTTTTTTCCCTTAATTTATGGGGTCCGCTGGCCTTCCCAGATCGCCTGCAGCCTTGTCTCCAGGTAAGTAAAAGAAATCTTATGTAATGGTGCGCATTGACCGGACACTGCCTTCATAAATGACATCTAGAAATGAGCCATAAAATGTATAATGCATAAACCACGTATTTAATATTGACTGTTTTCCCTGCCAGTTGCAAAGCATTATGATCTACTTTCCCTATCATTCTTATGGCAGGTGTAAAATATTCTAATTAGCAATATTTTTAGTTTTTTATATTTTAGCGCCTTTATGCTTTTTTTCTATTTTTGCTTGTTTATTTGCATTCTCTTTTTTTTTTGTGTCTGTGTAAAAAAAAAAGAGTTAATAATTTAAAAACCAACTGCTTCATTATAGATACATGTGATTAGGGAACGTAGTAGGCAAAAAAAAAAAAAAAAATCTTTTTTTTTTAATAAAAGCACATGCTGCTGTTTTTTTCTTTCCTCTGGGTGCTGTACGTTGTTAAATAATAATTACACAGACATTATCAGCGCTGCTTTTTATAATGATATTAATTCTCTGTGTGTTATGGTTTCTGCGTGTTCCTCACCAAAACGCAAATCATATGTTTATAATTTGCGACTTGTCTTTGATGCGTGCAGGGAAAGGAGAGAAATTGCTGGTTGATTTTAAATTCTTTTACAGCTGTAAAACAATTGCAAACCCGTTTAAACATCAGAAAAAAAAAATCTAAGTGCCTGAGACAAGATTTACAGGGCTGCAGACATGGATAGAGCTAAGGCAGGATTATGTGCTGCAGTCTGAATTAACATTTGTAATAGAGCAAGGAAGCAGGGCTAAATGTACCAGTGTTATTTATACCCATCTTAATATTATCAAACCGTTCAAAATAGCCAAAGCTTGGATTTTCATTTTGCAAGATTTAAGTGTTTTAAAATTGATCACTCTTTGTAAAGTAATAACAAAAATCTAATGATGATTTTTTTGTATATAAGGGAATCAGTTCACAGAATATCTCCATCAGCCAGCAATAAAATATTTGATAAATAATAAAAAAAAAAAAACAAAGTGTTCAGCCACTATTTTTTTTTCATTATGTGTTATTAATTACATGCTTTATTTCTCATTTCAATGTACAATCACTTGAAAAGGGCCAAAAATTATTCATAAACTGCTTAAAGTTAATGATCACTTCTAACTTGCCTTGTGGAAATTATGTACATTTCCCAGAGCGAGATTTTTCTAATCTTACAGGTTATTTAAGAAGGCTTTAACTGAAGTGCGCCCAAAATTACTCATCTCGCCACCGCTGAAATTTATTTGATACAATATACGATATGATATACTTTGAAATATAAATCCTATTGATTTGTATTTATTTAATTCTCATATTAAATACTTAAAATAATATGTTTAGTTCTACTTTTTTTCAAAAAAATAAAAACATTTATAATAAAATTAGGCAAACAACAGGGATCCAGGTAAATTATAGACATTTTTTTTGCCTATAATTGGCTTAAAGGCTTATAATGGTACATGAAAAAAATTAAAACAGAAACATTGTTGTTTAGATATAATTAAAAGTAATACCCTAAAAACAGTTTCTCCAAAAAGCAAAAGATATCTTACTCTAGGTTTAATATTGTTGTTGTCCATAGTATAAGGGAATGTGCTTTGTTATATTTTTCTACATTTTTACTTTTTTATGTCAATGCACTCAGTCTTGATCCACTTTATCCTATTGTTTTTTTGCATTGTAACATATTTATATATATTGTTTCAATTATGGACAGAATGAAATGCAGTTTATATGCATTTGGAATGCAGATTAAGTTAAGAAGATGAATTAATAGTCTACAAAAAATTAGCTCTATTAGGCAATCTGGAACAAGTTGGCAGAGTGCCTGCCTATTTTTAAATGAACATTTGTTAACTGCTGATGAAAAAAAAAAAATCAGCTCTCCTACTTAGGTGAAGAGATGTATTTGCTTTTTTAGTTGGAATTAAACATAGTATAAGCAATCAACATGCTGTTGAACGGCTCGTGGAGCTGTGTCTGTCAAAATTAACTTCTCTGCAAAATAGAGGAATCTGTTCTTATTTGAAAACTTCCATCGCCTATAGTGCTCCTGCAAAAATAACAGTGTTATAAAATTTTACCGTATTCACAGAAATAGAAAGAAAGACTGCTAAACACCACTTAATTCCGGGGCCGGCCCAGCAAACTGCAAGACGTTAGGCATAGGATAAGTTCTTCTTTTCAATACCTTTTAATGTGATAAGGCCAAGATTTGCTGTGCTAAGATCTAACATATATTTTGATCCAAAAAATGTGTCTTTTTGCTTTTTCTTCTTTGTAAAAATGTTCAGCCTTGCTTGCATGGTGGTTGCTTATATTAAGGAATGTATGGTATTTATTCCTTTGTGCATTGCTTACAGTAGATAATCCCCCCACCATATACCCCCCTTTTTTTTTCTACCCCTCCCCGCAAACCTTTAACAACTTCACATCCATCTAACCACAAAAACACACATCAGAGAGCGTTGCAAAAGAGCAGCAGAGGTATAATAACATTAAAACGCTCCAAGTACGTCAACATGTCTACTTAAATCTCATTGCATATTCTTAACATGTAATGCTCTCTATTCTTTTCGTTCACAATGAACACTGGGAGATGAAAATGATTTTTACTGTATTGCTGAGCTGCTGACAGGGAAATTGTAAACAGTCATATTTCATGTCTGAACAGTAGAGAACATAAAAAAAAGGATTAAAACAAACTATTGTTTCATTAGTCAAGCATTTTAAATTGCATTTACAACTCGATTCACATCAGCCTGCCATTGTGTTGGCACAAAGTGCGAATTCAGGTGCTTAGAAAAACTTGTTCAACAAGTCGATGTGATTAGAAATGAAGTGAAGTCTAAAAAAGTCTACAATCTGTAGTTGCTACCTCCACATGGTCCAATGGTTATCCATTTCATATAGATTGAAAGTATACTATATAGGCAAAGCCAAATATAGAAATATCATATAGGCTTTACCTGGTATTTAATTTTAGAAGTCATCTTTAACAGCTTTCGTCGGAATAATTCCTTGTGATACCTTTAGGGTAAAGGCTCTGTGTTCAGGTCTCCCAGTTGGGCTCCTAAACTGTAGTTGTATCGGGAAAAATAGACTGCCATTAATATAGAATGAGAAACCCTACTTGCCCAATTTTTAGGTTAAAGAGAAATGGATGATAGGATAAGGTTATAAAAATTGAGAAATGTCTTATAGGATGACCATCAACCCAATGGGAGTTTTTAGGACATCTGGTTTACGATTAAACCTAATATTGCACCAAAGTTGCACCAACTTACAAAATACAGGATTGGTCCGTACAGCCATTACCATAGTTCATGTTATATGGAAGGTGGCTTCCAAGAGGCCTTAGGAGATAAGTATCATTGCAATGCAACAAAAGAAGAAAAATACAGAAAAACAAGCTTGTGATCCAACAGAGGAACCTCTTTCTATTGACCTAACCACAACATGATAATGTCATAATCTTGCCCAAGCCATTTAAACTAATTATTACAAAAATAACCATCTATTATTGGTGAACATATGTGAAAAGTGAAGTGTGAAGAATTTTATAGCAGCACCATGTGCAATTCAACTGTAGGCTATGTGATATAAGGGGAAGCATCCATGTGAAATGCACCATAAGGAGCTGATGGATGATATAACAATTCGCAGTCAGGGAGGTGATGCTACATCAGGTTCTGGAACTAGTTTAGTCATTGACAATGTCCAGCATTGGTTGCCAGAAAATACAAAGTCAAATCATAATAATGCCCAATAGGAAGGCTGGGACTGAGGTAAGATCATCCTTGAGTTTTGCAAAAAGTCGACCTTTGAGTTTTGCAAAAAGTCAAAATTTGAAAATATCTATCTATATTTATAAATGACTATACTATGAATTTACACTAATATTATACTTTTTCTAGTGAATTTATTTACAATATCTTAATATTGAATTGTGCACATTAATAAAAGTTGGAGTGGCTTTAAAGAATTAATTTTTTTTATTGGGGTCCAGACCCAAAGGACCAAAATAACCAGAGCTGGAAAATGGGGCTTACCTGCAAAGTTAAATACTAGCAAAATCAAAATGTCATGCACACCAGTGAAATTTTCAGAGAAAAAGTTTTATACCTAATAAAGTAGTAAGAACAATTTTATTAATCATATTATTGTCTATCCATGAAACAATATTAAGTAAAAATAAAAAAGGAACACACTATATTACAATCCTACTGTAATAATATTTCACAGTATGACGTGCAAAAAAAGAATAAAAATGTCCGTTCAGAAAATATAACTGTCCAGCTATTGTGCCCTCCATCATAGCCAAACAAAAGATCAAAATAGATCAAAAGAGATCTAAAGCACTTCTTGAAGAGGACTTTTTAGCCGATATAAAAGAAACAAATTATTGTCAATCTGTATTCAATAAGACATCATTTAAAGTGGAACTTCCATTAAAATAAATCATACTTACCTTTACTTTTGAGTCCTTGATCCCTCCACACCTGGCTTCCATTGGGTCCCGTACTGTCCTGATTCTCCCTTCGTCCTGGCATGGAGAAACCAGCGGGTGCGGCCATCTTCTTCCTTCCACTTCCAGCTTCTGCCTCACACAATCTTGCACTGCAAAGGCACGAGATCGGGTGACACATCGTCCTGTAAATGTAAAACAAAAAACTGCCGATCCTACTACGCATGCACGAGATCGGCACTTTTTTCTTTCTTGGCATTTAAAAGCCCCATCTGCACATGCTCAAAATTAGACAAGAAACAGCAGCCTGTAGCTTCCTGGCATACCTAAAGTTTGTATACCAGGATGCTCTGGGCTTCCGTTAATGTTCTACTCATTGATGACATCTAGTGATAGAAAACAACACTGTAGGGGACAGCTCTGGATCAATGGTAAATATTGTAGCAAGATCTGCTTTTACAACTAATTTTCTTTGGTACCAAGCCATCCAATCTTGTGAACGTAACTTTCTATATCAGTGTTGGCCCCTTGTATGGTTTAGAAATCTTCTAATCAGAATTCTGGTTCAAATATCAATTTGAAAATGATGTCCATCAAATAACCAGTCTTCCTTCCCACCAATAATGTAGAATCCCTAAAAAAAATCTCATCAGCTCAAGCTATGCAATGTGTTCCCGAAATATACTTGTGGCGGGAAGAAAACGGTTAACAATTAATTCATTATTCATACAACACTCACAGTAAATTGTATAATAGTTTGCATGTCTTAATTACTTAAATTTTGTATCGAGCGGTAGTGATCCAGTCGCCCCTTTTGTCTTTAAACAATTGTTGTTACAATCGCCTGTATTAGCGATCACATGAATAGAATTTTAAATGAAGACATCATTTCTCACGCAGCAGATAGAAAGAAAAAATAGAAAGCACAGTCTGTAAAATTTGGCAGCGGGGACTAGGTTCTGATTCTCGTGAAAGAACAGTCATTTTGAGAAAAATATCTTGTAAAAATGTCATTTGCATTTTTTAAATGCTTTTTTTTTTAAAGTCAATTTGTGAGTTCTAAATTAATTGGACAATATATAAATATATAAATAGAGAGAGATGGGAGGAGAGAGAACATTTTGAAAGCAATTTCAGAATTGATTCACTAAAGGAGTAGTTCTTGTTCACTTTCCAAAGTGAAGTTTTACTTTGCATGAGAATTTTCACGGAATGTACGGAAATGTACGGGAAAATTGACTTTGCCAAGAATAACGAATGATGTGTGAATTTTTCCTGATTGGATAATTTTACTTGCTGCTTTGCCTATTGAAGGCAAAACGACAGTGGATATGATTTAGCCCATGGGTGATCCAGCAAACCTGGAATTAATTTCCTAAAATAATTTGCCATTAGTTTTAACAAATCAGGCCCAGCGTTGGCTGAAAAAGGGTATCCTTCACCTAGATCAGGGGTGGGCAAACTTTTTCAGTCGGGGGCCACAATCTGATATAAAATTTGACAGAGGGGCCAGGCGGATGGGAGAGTGGGTGGGTTGTGTGCAGGGACACAGTTCGCCCCCCTCCACGAGTCGGCATACAAAGGAAGGACGTGGTCCGCGGCTCCGGCCGGTGCGCCCCACTCAGCAGGGTCCTGCATCTGACTCTGCTCGGGGGGTGCCACCGTCCAGAGCCGCGGACCACCCAAAGGCCCGCAGAAACAACCATATTGGGCCGTATACGGCCAGCGGGCCGTAGTTTGCCCATGCCTGACCTAGATCCACCAATTCTCATTTTTTTCAGACCTCCCTGTTCACTTCCTTGTCTATCAAAGCCAGAACAAAGATTTCCAGTGCTGGTTGGTGTTGGATGCCGACACAGGGGAGCAGTGTCATCACTTAGTCATGTGACAGTGCTCGGGTCATTTAATTGGTTGCTAATTCCCAAGCAGTCGCATGAAGGAGATCATGTGTTCCTCCATATTTGGAAGCACTGGGTAATTTCATTGGCTTATGCAATGAAAGGGGCAATGGAACTGGATATGTTAGTATCAGTGCGTTTGGAGATTTACATAGACACTTGCAATAAATGTGCAAGACAATGGGTCTGATTTATCAAGACTCTCCAAGACTAGAGAAGACAGACCATCAGGGTTGATCCAGAAAACCTTGCATGAATTTGGTCTAGGTTTGAAAACACTAGCCAACTAAGAGCAAATGTTTATATGAAATCCATTACGGGTTTACTGGATCACCCAGGTTCTCCCATGATAGTCTTTTTTTTGTCCAGTCTTCAGAGCTTTAATAAATCAAGCTCAATGCCTATAAACCATAGAAGGTATTACTGTACAATTTACATGAACTACAAAATTGGTTTTCATATGTTAAGTGCATCTAATGTGTTATTCTATATTTGCACAATCTTGTCTGACATGCAGTATTTCAGGTGCTCCCTCTAGTGGGTGCCAGATAATCTAGGACTTTCTTTAGAAGTGCTGAAATAAAATCAGTCAGAAGATATGCCACCTAAAGAATGAACTGTTTATATTCTGCCTTTTGACATTGCCCTATTAGCATATTTTATTTAATATATGAGAATAGATATATTTCTTCTGTCTGTTCTGCTGTATCAAACACTTATGAATAAATGCCACATCCCAATAATTTGTGTCTGTTGAAGAACAAAAAGAAAAGAAAACTTTTCAAAAATACCAGGGACTTAGAAGGCATACAAATAACTTACTAAGAACAAAGTTTTTTTTAAAAAAAAAGCTAAATAATCAACATTTTTAATTCCATCCACATACTGTACATTAATTGATTGATTGATTGATTCTATGGAATAAATAAAGTTGTTGGTTGTTAAAGAAAACAAGTTGTTTTTTTCTCAGTAAGTTATTTGTATGCCTCCAAATTCCCTGGTATTTTTGAAAAGTTTTCTTTGCCTTTTCTTCTTTAATTTAATATACGAGAAACAACAAAGCATAGACACTCAGCATAATATATACTTATAAACACATTGCCGGTCATTTTTGAGCACCCCTTTTTTCCATTACAAATATACATAGTTTATTATATTAAGGCTGTATTTATAAAACAGGAAATCATTCCCTCGAACATTCCCTTGTGGGAATCTTCCAGGTCTATGTGTTTCAATAGCCATAACTGATTCATCATCAGGGAATGTTTGATGGGATGTATGATTCCCTGTTTTATAAATTGAGCTATTAATATACTAAAATTAAAGCCCTAAACAAATAAACAACTTGGGATTTAGATTAAACCATGAACAAAAATAGTTTAATAAGCTTTAATCTAGATTTTTGACTGTGAAAGAATTCCCACAAAGTTTTGAGGTTGTAGGTGATTTTGCTTTACACCCTGCTGTCCTCCAAGCCTGGAGGAGGTGCTGCCCATTTCATAATATTAAGTCTATTGTTCTTTTCTTCTAATGTAGTTTTGACACTGCCTAGAACAGAGGTCGCCAACCTTTTCGGACCTACAGATCACTAAATTTACGGGCTCCAGACTGTGTATGCGCGAGCAGCCGTGTGTCACTCAAAAAGGAAGAAACTTCCCCCATAGTGACGTCATGATGCCAGAACCCGCCCACTCTCCCATCGCAGGTCTGAGCCAGCCAAACAATCCACCCACCGCCCTGAGCCTGCAATCTATATGTGGGATAGGCTCTGGGGCTCTGGCTGGTGTGCTACCCCAGAGGGGTCCTTCTCCTGATCCCACTGGGGGGTGCACCGGCCAGAGACGTTGACCACCAAAAGTTTCCTGCTGACCACTGGTTGTCGACCACTGGACTAGAACAGCCATTCCTAACCAAAGCATCATGAAACCCTGGGGTTTCTTCTGAGGTCACTAGGTGTTTTGTTGAACTCACATTTGACCATGGTTGTAGAGTTCTGAGGCCAATGCTCCTTGAAGGGCCAGTTGATATGCCAGACATGATCTTTATTTCATGTAAGGGGCAATGTTCCTTCTAACTACTCATGTAAGGGGTCTTTTTTGCCCAACCGTCAGATCAATTGTCTTAAGCAGGGGTTCCCCTAAACTTAAAAATGATTTATTAGGTTCCCCTGGAGTTTAACAGTTGAGAGAGGCTGGCCTAGAAGTATGGTTGGGGTTTAGAGTGCCAGTCACCTACTTGGATTCAACAAAAGAAACCAAGACCTTTATAATTCCACCTTCGTGTTTCTACCTTGCTCATTTTGGCCTCTTTTATTCAATCCAGGTAGTTACCTGGCACTTTGAACCAAACATTGAGAACATTTCATCCTCTAGCAAGATAATGACCCCCAACCGTACTTCTAGGCCAGCATTTACTACTTCCACTGCAAACTATAAAAATTGCAGATCAAAGCTGAAACTAAGACTTACTTTGACCGCAGTTAATATCTTAAAATGACATATTAGTAATAAAATCAAACCTCCAAGTGTCCCCATTCATTGTAAAATTTGTACAAATACAAATAGTTTATATATATTTAAAAAATTGACTGCTCTTGGAGGGATTCATGCAGGGAAGTCTGTCTTCCTCATACAGTTTTCCTCTTGATACTATAAATTGAAGTGACTTTTTGTATGCCCTCTTATCCCTAAACTTGTGTATGCTAAAACACTTACAGGCTGCTTAGATATAGACTTGGAGATACATGCTCATATGATTGCCGTAACCCCTGAATTACTTCCATCCAGACCCTAGTAGGGGTGGATTAATATGGTGCACACCCCTCCTTCTTGTATGTAGTTGTTTCCTGATGAAGCAAATTTACGTCTGCGAAACGCGTTGAAACATCTTTAACTGATATTCTGCATTCATTGTACACCCCTGTAAAAATTGCTATATGTACTTGTTTGATATGTACAATTTTTTCAATCTTTACTCTGTTTGAGTGAGATTTGTACAATGAATTGGGACACTGTAAGGCCTTTATCCTCTCCTCAGCCTTACCCTTTTCTTTTAAATTTCTCTATAGAAAAGACCTTTATTAAACTAGATTGTATTTTTGCTAAGCTGATTTTTTATTTCATATTTTTCCTTTCATAGCATTTCATTTTATTATTTAACTTTTTTTTTAATAAAATGTATTTTATTATATTTTTTTTATTATTATTTATTTTTTGAAAGCTAAAATACACAGGGTTAAAGTCCTCATATGATTCAATTATTTACTAAGCACAAAGTCACAAAGATTTGCTATTAAAAAATGAAATAAATAGACTATGGCTCTACTTTAAAGGAAAACTGAATCAAACTAATCTTTGACTTGTGAGGTGACATGATATTAGCCAAAGTTCTATTTTTGACT
This sequence comes from Pyxicephalus adspersus, assembly GCF_032062135.1. Lineage (NCBI taxonomy): Eukaryota > Metazoa > Chordata > Amphibia > Anura > Pyxicephalidae > Pyxicephalus > Pyxicephalus adspersus. The sequence goes on from NC_092869.1 coordinate 40,174,801, forward strand.
AATGGATTTTCTAGACTTTTTATCAGAGAAATCATCAGAACTGTCAGTTCAAACCAAAATAAATCTTTTAATAATTCAGTGGCTTGAATTGAATAACAGTACATCAGTCTCGTAGACCAGGCTGCCTTCGTACAACTGTTAATGGTCAGAAGAGTCTCCTGAACATTCCTATTCTTGATTATTTGGGTCACTCATTCCCCAGTTTCCAACAATGCAAATGTACTGACTTTAATGAGAAATCCGTTATAGACCAGTCATTCTTATTTAGGGTCCCATGGATCCCTAAGGTTTCTCATGAGGTTGGGAAGGGTTCCTTGAGCCGTGAATGCTTTCCGCCTATCTGATGGTGACTGTATAGTTCCAGGTCCAATGCCACAAGGCTGAACCCAATGATCTTTTTACCTGTCCACCACGGTAAGAGGGGCTTTCTTCACACTTTCTATCAATGCAAAGGGTATTTTCGCAATTCATCTATTTAAGAATGGTTCCCCTAAACATTTGGGGAAACATTAGACCTTAACATTTTTTAAGGGATATCTGGGTACAAATGATGAGAAATCTAGGTATGAATTGTACAATTCTTTCTATTCTTTCCTCATATGGCCAGGCAATGAGAGATTCCTCTAAAGTTCATGTGGCCCTTCAGAGCCAATGGCAAATCTGAAAGGTTCTTAGATTCAAGATACAATATTCTTGAGAAAGCTGGTGATTTTCAATAATCCTAGTTTTGGTCTGAACCACCCCCAAATGTAGGTTTCTACATAGAACCTACGATAAATGTGTTTAAGGACAGTAGCTGCCTATAAGATAATGAGATGAAAGCTGTGAATCACCAAATAGTTCTTTTTCACACATGGGTGAAAATTGTTTGAGACTTTTCTGCAGAACCTCTTTTAAGTCTTAAAGCTCAAGTCTATATTTTCTTTTATTATTTTTCTAATTAGTCCCCCAGCAGATTAGCAATTAAAAAAAAACAATCATGGCTGCAATACTCACCTCCTCTCCAACTAATGAGCACCTTGAAGACATCCAAAAAATGTTTGTATAAAGAAATCAAAATGCAAATGTGTAATAGACACTCCGGGAAAAAAAAAAAAGGAATGGGACTGGCCATGGGAAGAAAATAGGAGGCTGAGCTTTATCTACCAACAGTTTGAGTTGAATTGTCTAATCCGCCAAAACGTTTTGTAATTCTGTGCCTCCACCTTAATAATTTATATACCTCTGCCAGACAGTACAGCCATGGGGTTGGCACCACTTTCTCTCTTCCAGTTAAGAAATAGAATCGTGTCTTACCCTATAAAAACTTCTGATAGGACATTGAAGAAGCAGTAATTCAATGATCAGCCATCAGTTCTGCTAACTTTGCTTTCTCTTTTGATTGGTTGCTGCTTCTCCCCATATAAATGTTGATTTACAGTTACATGCCATTGACATGGGAACATTTGCTGTGGAAGAAGTCCTTTCTAAAGAAATGCATACATACATGAGCATGAAGGATAAAACTAGATGTCCTTTGAAACCCTAAGTTCATAGCTAGATTCTCTTGGGGAGGATTTGGCACTGTGCAGTCTGGCAGAGGTTCCTGAATCTCAAGACTAGCTAAACAGAATGATAAATAAATTGCAAGAACAATTCACATGCCTGTATTTCCACAGAACATTTTCATGATGGCCTGAATTGATTCTTTAAAGTTACTTTTGCATGTCAGAGCACCAGCTCTGTAGATCCCAGAGGAGAGTCCCCTTATTAATTAGATTGCTAATATTTCACCATCACCGTGACCTGAAAGCCAGATGCTGCATCGCATAGGACCGCCAGAAAGTAGCAGTAAAATTATGACTACAATAATCTTGCATAACTTTACTTCCATGGTAACAAGACACCTCAAGGATTGTGCTTCCTTTGTTTGCATTAATTAATGTGAAAATGCAACAAGCTGTGCCCTCTATCTGGAACCCAGAACGAGCCCTAATAATTTCTCGAGAAGCTGGTCAGATCCAACTCGTCCATCTGTTGTGCCTGGTACTCGCTTCCTCTGTGCTGTCCTCGAGGAGACATTTCCTGTGAACATTCATTAGGATAATCTATTCGTTCCAAGCCAAGAGGCTGCAGCCACAATGTTACAAGGCATTAAGGCCTTCTCAAGAAAGCCATTAAGGAGACAACGGTTGAGGCGGCTTTGGATGCTCAAGCTGGAGAATCGAGAGAGCAAGAATAGCGTCTCCTGATTTATTGGACCTACCCGCTTCCTCTCCAGCATCAGTATGTGCAGACACGAGGCAGTCAAGGAATGAAGCATCTGTTTCTCCCCCATTTCATTTATGAACTTTCGAGGCAGATGTAAATCACTCATAAATTCATAAGTGTTGCACGCCACTCTTCCTTCATTATAACAAACATAAACTCCATCTACCTAAGCCAAGGAAACGGGAAACATTTATTATAAATGGTGGGAGCCTGCAAGCATGCAGAAATTCATTCAGTCTATGGAATAAAAGAGGGGAAGACACAGAAATAAGGATTAAGCTGTGTTCTTAGCAAACTTTGGCATGGTCCTAGATCAAGGCTGTGGTCAATACCAAAGGCCTAATGTAAGGATGTGCTTTAGCCATCTGAAAAAAGCAGTAGGTTCATTTAAAGAGGACCTGTACTGAGGAAGTTATGCATAAAAGATAAGCAGAAAGCAAAAGATTGGTCACCTGTATTGCCTTTGTTTGTAGCTAATATGTTCCCTAACACTTATCATGGTTTGTTCTGAATTGCATCTCTGCATGGAGATGGTAACCTTGGTAGAATCACAGCTTTGCCTCCTCGTGTCAGAGCTGTCTCCATAAACCTTGGTAGAATCACAGCTTTGCCTCCTCGTGTCAGAGCTGTCTCCATAAACAGTGTTGATCTGTAAACTGGTGGTGTAATGATTGATGAATGATGAACAAAAGCAGGGAGAACAGAACTTCCTCTCCAGCAAAGAGAACAATAATTTTGATCCCTAACCAGCCCCATACACACACTCCACAACTATAAAAAGAGAATGAGAAATCAAATGTCCTACATGCCTATACATAGTGGGTATTGCTCAGTTAGGCAAAATGTACATTAAGAAATGAAGGGAGCTGCAATGTCAAAGGTAGTGGTAGATAACTGGGCAAGTTTACTAAAGGAATAATTCCCACAATATAGTGTGTGTGTTGTATTGTGCAAGAGTCATTGGCTTTTGTATACATCAGCCTCCATATCTACTATTGTCTTTAAAGGTGATGTTGATGCCTTTAAAAGGGACAAAAGGGCCAAAAATGTTTATGCTTTTGAATAAAACAGAGAAGCCCCCCTCCATTCATGTTTTTATTGCTATCATCGTTTGGGGAGATTCACCTACTTTATTTGTCCACTTGACCATTGTCACTAGGTCAGAACTCAACATGTTGAGTTGTCATTTAAGCAATGAGGGAAAATCATCCAATGAAAAAGCCTAGGACAACTCCCTGGGATAAAAATTGTGTTTGCTTTGGAGTGATTTCCATTACCTGGTGAGTCTTCAGGTGAGAAAATTAAGGAAAATTTCCCCAGTGAGGTGCAAACAGGATTTTTTGGAAATATTCTGTCCGTTTCCTCTTTAAAAGGTCAAACTCCGCATTTAAATACGAAACAAATGCAGCAGCAACAAAATCCTTGTAACATCACACCAAAATGGGCAATACCCCCCAAAATAATGGCATCTTTCAAATCAAAGTAAGCTTTATTGACACACAAAGAAAGCCGATGAACACTATGCTATCAGCATGCATTCTCGTCAGGCACTCAGTACGTGAGTAGTTTGTTCGGTAATTAAGTTCAAAGCCTTCCAAATGAAGAGGTGATTATTTAATTTGTTCTAATAAAACTTTCCCTTGCTATTAATAAATAAAATTCAACCTGGAAAATCCACATGATTTATTTGTGGCACCTTGCTGTGATTTATAGCTGTAATATAAATATCATAATTTAGGGTGGAATTACACCGTGTACAAAGACAGATTGCAGGTATTTTTTCATATAGATCTGCAGAGGAATACTCATTTTTTAAAGATAAGGAAAACAAACTAGCAGACTGCTAATATTTTGTAATTTTCGTATATAAGCTCAGGAAAAGAAACAAGTTGAGCTGATGCGTATGCAAAAGTTCCAACCTAACAGGTAGTCTTTCCAATAAAAGGTGATAACATCTTTTTTGCTTTTTTTATGACACAATAATTTTGCAATGATGATCAGATATGATCAGTCAGCACTTTGATACCATAAGTTAGTGATCAGAAGCTCCACTCACTCCAATGACATTTTTTTCTAGCTATGACCACTTTGAATAGGGATCAGCAAGCGAGAATATTAAATTCGATCTCGGGGCTAATCGGGCCTTTCTCGCTTGACGAAAATGTAAGCCAGAACGTTCTTCTGATTGGCCGATAGGTTGATCTCTCGCCGAACAGGAGGATTTCTAGGGCTGCAGCAGCCCTTGAAATCCTCTGCGATCCCCAGGCACTAGAGGTTAATTAACCTCTAGTGCCCCGGGGATCGTACACTCTTTTCAATAAATGCAGCCACAGCTGCAATCATGAGAAGATGCCCAGCTCAGGAGAACCTCCTGTCATTGTAATATAAGTATCTCTTACAAATGATACATTTGCATCTGTAACAAATGTATCATTTCTAAGTGATACTTATATTACAATGTCAGGAGGTTCTCTTTTGCCGGGCATCTTCTCAATGATTGCAGCTGTGGCTGAATTCATTGAGAAGAGTGTGCGCTCCCCGGGCCTCTTGAGGTTAATTAACCTTCAGTGCCCCGGGGATCACAAACAGGAGGATTACCAGAGCTGAATGCAGCTCTGGGAATCCTCCTCTTTTAATTTCCTCTTCCGATGGTTTCGCAAAATCGGTTCACCGAAATTTGGCGGAACCATTGTAAGTTTGAGGAAATTTTCACGAGAATGCCAGAGGCATTCTCACTCATCCCTACTTTTGAAGTCTTTGTCGATTTGTGTAATGATTGACAATAGGAACAAATTGTTATCTGGAGTTCAATGTCATGGTGTGGTGTTTCAGTCCTAGATTTACTCATGCCAATCAAAGCCCAGAATGACCATAGAACCTATTTGGAGTACAAAATCCGCAAACCAAGATGTGCTACTTTTGTAGAGTGTACAAGCTAATGGGTAGTATTATGGAAAAATCCAAGGTTCTAGCATCTCTATCTATTTTCCTAAGCATGTACACTTGTTAGGATTGTTCTCAGCGATTCTTGCATGTTCCCCAATATTATGCAGAAGATATAAAGGGGGTGTTTTTTAGTCCTGACAGTAACATACATCCTGACCATGGCTGTCTGTCAGGACTAAAAAACACCAAATACCAAGTACAATGAAAAAAAAAATTATGCAGCATCTAAAGACTGATGAGCTTCAATTTATTGCATTGTTGTTCTTGGGTTTAGATAAGCTTTAAAGAACAAGCTTTTCTACCTTTTGGGACTAACTAACGTTCCCTCTCCACATTTCACTATGCTTACTTAGATCCTACTCCACTTTACATGCCTCTACTGGTTTCTTTATCCAACAGCCATATGGACCCATTGTATTGTCCATTAAATGTTGGATTACGAATGTAGAAGAAATGTGAGCATTGCCATAGGGTCTACGAGTGACCTACGTTAGTAAAGCATTTTGGGTAGGGAGTGTAGACCTACAAAGGATAGTGGGGGCAAATAGGGAGGGATGCTTTGTGGACAAGTTTTTTTGTCTTTTGGGGAAAATAGTGTGACCTAGGCAAGGTAACAGTTTTTTACCCTTGTCCTTTCAAATAACAGAGATTGCTATTATTATTATTATTATTATTATTAAACAGGATTTATATAGCGCCAACATATTACGCAGCGCTGTACATTAAATAGGGATTGCAAATGACAGACTAATACAGACAGTGATACAGGAGGAGAGGACCAGCGCACAGAAGCTACGCATTTGCATTGCCTGTACCTAAATGGACCCATAAGACACAGCTTTGTCCATTTGAATTGTCCTTTTTGTTTTCTGCAGGGGCCATAAGATTTGTAGGTGGGCCCATTGGATATCCACCAGAGCCTAGGCTCCTGCTCTGGTTGCTTATAGATGATTGGGCTCTGATAAAACTATGATACCTATCCCACTCATAATATGTAAGGACAAGTAATATTGACCCTCTTGAACACCTTCTTCCACTATACAATTATGGTGCCGTATACATGTATGAAATATACAATAATCACCATTGGTACTGTGTATCTCTCCACTCAGTACAGTACGCTTTAACATCATTGCCCACCTATTGCTGCATTATAGATTTTGGGCTTTTCAGAAACTTAAATATATCATGAAGCCTGGTAAAAGTGGGTGATATGGTTTTGACGTGAGAAAATGGAATAGCAATATGACTCTTTAGTAATGGAGCATTTACCCAATTATAAATCAATTCTAAGGTGTCATATGCAATAGCTGTAAGTGCTACTTTACAGTGTTTTAAGAGCAGGGAAAATTGTTTTAGAGATGGATTAAAGAGGGTGAATTTTGAATAATTTTCCATAAATACTCATTCTCTCCTCTTACTATAGGAGAAAAGTGAAGACTTTTCAACATTTCTCAAAGATCTTCAACAGATAAGTGTACTTTGTTAATCTTCAACTTTATCTTTCCTAGGTAGTGCTTTTATCCAGAAAAAAATCACACAGTGAATTGCATGATGTTTAAAACCAATATGTTCAATAATAAAATAAAGTTCTTGCTGTTTCTAACAAGGCATTATTAGTATTACTAGTATTAATGCGGTAAAGAGAAAATTTGGTGTATCAGTACACATTAGGTGTCATTACTGTAACTTTTATGGAAAGATATTTTTTTTTACATGACTTTAATACATTTATGTGTACTATGTTTTATATTTGTGTATTATTGTTATAGGTTCAGCACTTTGTTGTGTCAATTCCTGATTTAATATAAGTGAAATATCTCCATGATAATGACTTCTTCTTGTCCTCCTACCTTTTGGGTGTCTGTCCACCTTTGTGTCCTTCAACTGCTTCTGTTACATTCTCCATAATATAAAATATATTTAAAAATCTTGAAGAGATTGTGGGACCCCTCAAAGGATACAGCAGGTGTGCAGAACCAGGAACCCATCATGGAGAACATATCAATAGAATTCGTAAGGGACTAAAGAAGATGTTTGGTGTTTGGACAACCCAACATCTACCAAAAATGGACATATCGGTCTTGGATGGACAAACCCTTTAACTGACTTCGAATCTTATGTTTGTTGTGTTCACTCATCCTTGCCTTTTTAATTAATACCTTCCTCTGTCTATTCATCTATCCAATCATCCATTCATCTATCCATCCATCGTCCAGAAAACACCAGTTGCTTGACTTTAAGCTCATGCATTCTAAGTATATTTTTGGTGAATACAATTAGGGTAGATCAATGTTTATTGACCATTTTAACACATGAGAACCCTTAAAATAACTTCCTAAGGGAATCCCTGCTATAATGTCCATATCCACAGTTCATAGTACAATAACATAGTGGTCAGTGGGAAGAATGCCTCTTACAGTGCTGACCATTGAGAACAAGTCACCCTTAAAGATAGCCAAAAAGATCATTGGTCTCACTTAAACGGACTTGAAAGGTACAAACTGCTCAATGAACCCCCAGCAACCCCTGGGGGAACCCCTGGTTGAGAAACACCGGTAAAGAACCTCAGGAAGTTTATTAGTTGCCTATGGAAATTCACCCCTCTGTTTGTCTTGAGGAACGCTGGGACCAAAAGTGATGGAAAATACAAACTTTAAATAAAACTAATAAAGGAAATAAGGTCAAATGTTCTAATGAGGCCCCCTATTCTGGTGACCGCATCTGAATTTCTCATTTTGGGGGGATTTATTTTTTCTTCCATTTGTGTCCTATTCTTGGCAATGTAAATATCACTTATGGATTTTTTGTGAAGGTGCACAACAGGCAGCGTCCATCCACTAGAATTGCACAGAATTGGCAAATGATAGACATTGAGTTGAACCCATTGAGAGGTCTAATATAAACCTATTTCCTAATGGGAATTGTATTTTTATTTGCTCCAAATCTTCTGCACCAAGAGCTAGCATTGCCAAAATCTTGCTACCAGAACCCAGCATAGTGCCAACCTTTATTATTCATAAATTCATAGACATGGAGTTGTAATGAAATTCCATGTAAGAAAATTAGTGAAGATTACATCAAAAAAAGGCTTCCAGGGAAAATGGATAATGGTTCAAAATGTGTACTCACTTAAAACACATTACATTTTCTTTTTAAGAACGGATATTCAAAAAAAGAAATCAGATATAGTGACATATAAATATGTAATTATGTGTCTTTTTCCTAGTTGGGCTGATACTGCCCCTTTAATCCACTAACAAAAGTGTTTCGGGCTCCCTGCAATCAATATTTAACTGTTGTGTACTGTGCTCATGTAAGGGGTGATAAGTCAGCGCTGTTGACATTTATTTCAAATGCACTAATGACTCTACATCACAGAGCAGTGAATAAAAGGCAGTCGTAATGCACAAAGATAAAAATGATGTGCTGTAAAAAGGAAGAATGAAAGATGAAAGGCTTGAATTGGATCAGACAGCCCCATTTATGGCGGCTCCACTGACGCTTAAGGTGTATTGAGTGTATCGTGAACTGCTTCATTTTAGGGAGGTGACCACTCATTTCTTTTAATAAGATAGGATGATTATTTTTTTTTATGGATTTGCTCCACAAATAATGCTAAGGAAGCTGGTTATGTTTGAGCATTTTGCTGGAGTAATGCACAATTCAAGTTCCAATTCCTTTCTTTTCTAGGTGGTGTTTTATGGTTGAGATGCAGTATTGTATGTTCAGATATGCATGTAGCGTGCACTCTTGTCCATTTTGGGTAATTTATTCTAAAAGGTTCAACCTAAGTTTACAAAATATTTGATAAAGTACAAAAACATTACATTTAAAGAAATGCAGAGCTTATTTGTATTCCACACACATTTTGAATAAGGGCCTTTATTGTATTACACGGTAAAAACACCTGTTTTAATGTGCGTTACTGTAATCCGTGGCAAAACATGTACGGCAGATCTTTGTAATAAAGCAGAACTGAATGCTAACATATAAAAATTGCAACCAGGCAGATCCTTTATTGCAGAAGAGACCAGCGAAGTCCCTTATCACAAGAACCTTACCTGCCTAATTGTAATTATTGAAATACACCCACCTGTCCTCGTTCCATTGCTGACACCGCCATGTTTTTTTGCTCCTCTTCCTGGTTTGCTGATCCTGGCCATCTTGATTGGCTAGGCCAGGATGACTCCCGCACATGGTATAACCCGACATCATTCACTGCGAGCTGCTGATCCCAAATTTTCAGTGCAAAACTATAGTTCCTCTTTAAGGTGCAATGCTTTAATGTACAAAGCAATAGCAGGTATTGCACCCTCACTATAGCAAACCACAGTTAAAATGTAATGCTAACTCTGGATGTGTTGGTAATTTAAAATAAATAGGTTGCCTTAATGCTCATTAACATGCAAAAGACAACAAACACATTGCAGGAATGAAAAGTACCAAATGGGCCCTTAATATTTCATTTTTCCCTATCAATGCAGGCATGTTTTAATACAGGGTAATACGGATTGACCATGCATGTAAGGGTCATCTAATTTTTAATGTGCCCCAATGCATATCCACCAAGTCAACAATGCACCTTAGTCTTTAACACACAAGGGAATACCAATGAACTGCAATATGGTGCATTACCAAAAAGTTGGTCAGCTGTTTTTGCATGAATGTTTTTTTTTTTTTGGTGGTGCATAGGAAATTAACAGGCAATGCTATGCATACTAACCCAATGTGTGGATCAGAGCAATTTTTACATTTCCTCTATGGGTCAATAACATTCTTATTTGTTAAGATCACAAATAATATAAAAATTGTCTTTTAACACAAACAAGGCTTTCAAATTAATTTTATTTTCCATGCAATTATTAGACAAAAAATGTAACATGACTTGGAAAATGTACTATTTGTGTTAGTTTTGTAACAACTAAGGGTTTGTTTATAAAGAAGTAAATCTGACATTCATCAAACATGGTGGATAAGCTTTCAGGTCTATGTGTTTTCAATTGTAGTGATTGATTCTCCCTAAAAAAATATGTCTGCAGAATGTCAGATTTACTGCTTTATCAAAAGACCCCTGTTTTTTTTTTTGTTTTGTTTTATAGAACTGTTATCACAATAAGTGTCCCCGTCTACCTCTATTCCTGTTCCAGTCTAAATTTTGGATTATTCCCTACATTCAGTACAAGTTACAATGCTCCCTGACTGGATGACTCGAGGAGGTGAATTTCCTAACAAGGCTCTTGCCTTGTCTATTGTATTATTATTATTATTATTATTATTACACATTTTTTTTTTTTTTGAACTTCTGACCCCTTTACCAACATTCCTCCATAGTCCCTCTGCCACGAAGCACCTTACAGCCTCATGCTTCCATTCACTTCCTTACTTGAACTTTTAACCCCCAAACATGTTTGATTGTCTATGCCCCCCTGTCATGAGGCCTTTCGCCCATTTTTTTTTTTTTGCTTCAGGCCTGCTAAAGGCTAAAGATAAATATAAGCACTTAGACCCACTTCAGGATCCAGCGATTCTCTTCACCTCCCGGCAGCTGGCACCTTGCCAGCCGGCACCATGGTGCAGTTTCTTAAATAACAACAATCTGCATAGATCAACTTGATTTATTTATACCTTTTCTTCAGGTGTATGGTGTCCATTTGCATGGTATTATAGGTTCTCCTTATGCTTTTCTTCCAATGGCAATAAAGAAAGGCCACAACATTACATGGTGCCCCTCTAAACAGCATGCTCCTGTGTGTTCAAGGTAATCTGATGATTTACCACCAAAGGTGGCCATTGACACCATGGGCTCACAGAAAGTAGGTTTAATAATGTTTGGTGTTAATGAACCCAGAATCAAGAAATCTCCAGATAACAGGACTGGAGAGAAGCATTCCTGATTTTATTTTCCTTTTGTCTTGATTACTTTATTATGGGTCTTCTTCACCCATTATGACCCCATTATGGGTCTTCTTCACCCAGCTGCAATGCGTAATGGTATGGCATAGCTCTCTACAGCATTCTCCTGTGAGTCTAGGTTAGATAGGTAACTCCCTATGGGGCAGGACTTTGACAATTTTAGACTCACAAGAAGTGGATCAGACAATGGTAAGCATCATTTAGCTTGGAAAAGTAGAAAGTCAACAGGGAACAACTTTGATTAGTTTACCAAAGACCCAATAAATAATTTTTTTATGGGAACTGGCGTTAAGCATTAAAGGATAAAGGTATGTCAGACCAGAGACACTTTTCAGCCAAAAGTTTTTTTTCAGATAATCATTGGATCAATCTAAATAAAGAGAGATTTCCACATTTTCATAAACACATTCCATAGTCTTGCCAATAAAAGGACAGTTGGTGAGTACACCATGTTGTATTGGTAAATAGAACATTACTGTTTTTCCTACATTTTATTCAACGTCTTCCTCCTCCACAGTAAGTCATTAATGAGTCATTATTCTAGTATTATGCCGCAGAACTCTGAGGATTCTGTTAGGTGATCTTACCATGTGCAGGTGTCTCCAGTAAGTGAGAAGGTGCCACGTAAGTTATTGTAGCTCATTTAAACATGGATTGACGCCAGAAAGTGGCCCCCGGGTGCCGTGTGGAGTTTGGAGAGGTTAAATGACCTTTACTCCTTTTCCCAACACTGAGATGTGCAATGTTTTATCAACAGAGGACAGCTGCACTTTTCTAATTCAGCTAATTGGTCAGAAAGAGCAAGGGGAGCTGCAGACGTGGTTGCTTATTAATGGCCTGTTTCTCTGGCGTCTTATGTTCTCTGTGAGAAATGAACATGTTTATTTGATTGTAACATATTCTCTCATACCAACATATTCAATCATACCTATGTATACAGCATATGAGGATAGATTTGTATTCTCAGCAATTAAAAATGTACATTTCTGGCATTGTTATGGTAAGCCTTGCCCATCACAACAGAAAAGCATGCCCACTATAGGGACTGAAAGGCATGTATGCTTTGCACAATAATGACAACACAACAATGAAATGCACCTCCAACACTTGTTCAACACAAAGCATGGTAATACATTTGAAAAAAAAACACTCAATGCCCATTTTTGGTCCATTACTCTACAATGGCAGCCTATTGAAAAGAACAAGATGCCTTTGCTTACATTATTGCAAAAATGGGCAAATGTGAATGGGCTCTTAGACAACATATATTTTTTTAAAGACATCTAAAAAAAGCTTGTAAAATAAGATGTAATATAGTTACTCCTCTGTCTCCTACCCCCAATGTTCTAGTGCTGCTGCCTCCATTGCTCTTCTTGGCATACAATGTTTGCAGAAATTCCAAGTGCCTGGAACACTGCTCAGTCCTGTAGTGATGTGGGGTCGATGGAAGAATCAACTCTACACTCTTCGGGACACAGACATCTGACATTCCTAGATCTGCTTATTGCTGAACAGAAATGCGGAAACTGGAAAGGAAGGAAGGTAGGTGACATTGGACTGCAAAGAGGTGAGTATATCATTGTTTAAGTTGCAGAGTAATAGTAGCATGATTATATTGAATATATTGCAAGGTCTCTCTAGACTGGGATGGCTTGGTGTACTGCAAATATAAAGTACTTCACAACCTACCCATAATGATAGTTAATATTCCAATGACACTGAAATAAATGCATAACTATATCAGACACTAAAATATCTTTAAATGGCTTTCGAAACCATATTTTTTAAAAATTTAGAACACAAGCAAGGGCTAAATCTCAAGCACCATAACCAACAACCAAACATTTTCCGCTTCTCTATTTGCAGTCCCCCTCAAGCCTGTCCAATCACAAGCTGGGGTTAAGAACAAGACCTGTAAGTAACTCCATCTGAGAAATATCAAGTTTCCTTTTTTCCAGATAGGACGACGTGTGATGTGGCTGATGTGGCAGACCTATTTCAATTTCAGCATTGAATGGCCAGAAATACAAATCCTTTTGGAAGGTAACACAATTCTCCTATATGCATGTTGTCTGTGTATTTAGCTTTTTGCATGGAAAGCCTTTACTACACTACCCATAGGCACATTTGTTCCCCAGCCCCAAATCATTCTCCAAACTGCACTTGCAAAGTTCTGGCTGTTTTTTGTCTATTAGCCCGATATACTTTATCAATACATTTCGGCAATTATATATCAGTGGCGATTCCGACTCCAGTCCACCATAGCTACACGTTTGTCAGAAACCATCTACAGTCATGCAGACTCCATAGGTTCCTTTGTTCCATCCAGGTTCTACAGTACCAACCCACCCCTACAGCCCATTGAGCTTTTAATTAGTGATGATCCTTTGCACATTAAAGTCAGAGTTAACTAGGCTAAAGAACTTACAGTCCAGCATGATTGCCTCCTTGTCATCCTATTACATAAACACCAGCAGCCATCCATCTGGCGGGTGTCACCGTGTTCGGTGATAGTAGACAGCAACTAATAAAGGAATGCTAGAATAACTGATCCCCATTGCAAAGACCTCTTAGAAGTATCCCTTAGGAGATGGGGTGTTTGAACTCAGAAGGTATCTATGCAACAATGAGGGAAAAAAGAGTTTCTGTGACCAAGACTCGATGTGTCAACGACTGTCAGGAACACCATCTGTCTTTACAAGTATGATTGTCAATGCTAAAGCACTTCTGTGTTCTCTAGTGATATATATATATATTCAACTAATCTCTCGAAAACAACATCATTAAAATATATTACTGCAAACAAGTTCATTACTTTTATTAGAACATTTTTTTTGCATTTTTATAGCACCATCATTAAATTGGCTTTCAAAGGACCTAGAATGTAATATGATCATATTTCTAGTAGTGGACAGATAGCTCAGAGACAATTCCAACTTGGAATTTTGCATCACAACTCAGAATTTGATAAAGCCAAGTTCTGATGCAACAATCCTGGTCATTGACAGATTTAGTAGGCTGCTATGCGATGATAGTTGTCGGCCAGAACGGCTGAGCCTTACTATTATGCCACAGGTATAGTAGGGCTCAACCAATACGATCTTTGATCTTCTACCCCAATGGTTTCCCCCATGCTCCCGGTCTAAGAGGGATAGGCAAGTTCTGGCATTTCATTGTCCTGGTTCCTCTCCAGTGTCTAGTACAATGCAGAGGCTATGGAGTCTACTTCATTGTCCTCATGACCCCTTACTATCACTGTTGCTCCCTGGTACCTAGTGGGTTTCCCAGAAAACATCTCTAGCTCAATCAATTGGCAGATTGGCCCTCTTATTTCCTTGTTTGGTTTAGTTTTAGGACCACAGATATAGTCATACAAAGACCTTTCTTCTCTCTCCCTTCCATACTAGTAGTTGGAAAGGAGAAAGAAGAGCCCAGGATGAACATCTCATGAGGTTTAAAGGGGTCTTCAAGTAACTACACAAATAATAATACTGTATTCTGACAATTATATCCTTGAAGGGGGTCTAACCCTTTACTATGTGCATGTTTACAAATCTGCCTTTAGAAATACTTATGTATTTTTTTGTATCATACAACTATGTTCTAACACTTTATAATCTGTATTTATGCAAAAGTAAAATAAAATAAAATAAATGTATTTTTTCTATGGTAACACTATTTTGGCTGTGAGAGGTGATTTGCTATCAATCCAAATCTTTGATCCTGGAGTTTCACTTTAAAAGATGATTTCTACAATACAAGCTGAAGATGAGTGGAGTCTTTTGAAGATGCATTGTTTACATTACTTGTAGTATTCCGGCATGTCGCTCTGCCCCCAGCTGGCTAACACATTGATTTCAGAAAGGGAACGTAAATGTAAAAGTAAGAGAAATGAAATAAAGATGCAGGGAAGACTGCTTCAACTCCTAGTAATAATCAATGAAACATTCAGGGCTGGTCCCATGAGATTTCAGCATATCGGTGTCTGAAAATACACATTTCCCTATTTAAATGACCATCAGATACAGGGGTAGCCATAATAACTTATTTCATTTGCAGGCTCCACCTTTAGTGTCAATAGGCAGGGTTCTCTCCTCCTGTATCACTGTCTGTATCTGTCTGTCATTTGCAATCCCAATTTAATGTACAGCGCTGCGTAATATGTTGGCGCTATATAAATCCTTTTTATTATTATTAATAATATTAATAGCTGATTTTGTCTCTCTCTGATAAAGCGATGACAGTAGGTGGCATGGAAAACCCAGATTTTTTAGATTTTGTTCTATGTTATTGGATATTCTTTGCAAAGTGAAATCTTTACTACCTTCAGTAAACTAAGTAAAATATTCATTTCAAGGGGATAATTCACCTTGGTAAGTGAACAACCGAAATTACTTTGATTAATTTTTCCCAATATATGTTTTTTGTTGCCTAGTCTGAAGTTTTAAAAACTCTTGCTTTGATCCAGCCTTATTTATGGGTTGATAAACTAAAACCATTATCCAGCCCTCTCTTCTCTATCTTCACTACCAACAATGCATCCTTTCCATTTATTTGATGTAGGAATGTCAACTTATCAAACAGCCATCTTCACCCATCAGCTGGGACTTCCAGTGTTTATGCAAGTATGCTTGCGTGAGTGACCATGTGAGTAAAGTGGCATGTGTGCACATGGACACAAATGTACATGGACAGAACCTACAATTGGGAGGCCTATATAAGTCTCCTTAGTCCTGAATGGCACTGCTGAATCCTCAAATTGTATTATTCACCACTTTGTCTAACGTTCTTTGCCTGGTTTTATGTGCCTGGACCTCAGCCATGTCTTCTGTCTGCTGCCTACCTAGACCCCAGCCTTGGCCTTGTCAGCCTTTCCCGCTCTGGTGCCATCTGTTCCTGTTGGGTTCTGATGGGAAGAAACTGGGGGCTGCGACCTGCTGGCATCCTGCAGTGAAGTAGCCTGGCAGCCACTGGGGTTACTGGGCCATCACCCTTAGGAAGGGCTCTGGTGAAGACCAGGTGTCACCTAGACTCAGGTTATGTCATGTCACCTACCAGTAAGTAAATTCCCAACACAGTCAATGATGCCGAAATCACCTGTGGCCATCGTATTTCATGCTGAATATGGCGTGTGGCATCAGCCCAACTCCAATCACAGGTGATGGGGAAATCGGCTACTATGGACATGCCAGTAACATCACCATCATCGTTATAAAACACGTTTTTTTCATAATTTGTATATCTTTATTTTTTTTTTAAGAAAATATTTTTTTAAGAAATCATAGGACTGAGACAGCAAAATGAAATTAAGCACTAAGGGCATTTTTTACAAAGACACAAAAGTTTAAATTAAATTGCAAAATAATGAATCAGGTCCTATGTGGCAGAGCTGTGCTCATTCTAAAACTCTTACCTCCTTTCAATTAAACAAGAATTCCTATTTAACTGTTCCACAAAGCCTCTAATAAGAAGACAAAGAGTCAGCAGTTTATGACTTCTTGTTTACCGGTTTTCAGGCATCTCGGCTTATTTTAAATTTAGGTTCCAAGGCACGCTGACTTGATTTCACCAAAGGAAACCGTAACATTATTATATTTCTGCCAGTTAAAGTTGACACAGTATCAAAATCCTAATTAGTTTAAAGATTAACTTTTAAAAAAATAAAATGATCAATTTTCAATAAGCCGGCACGACCCCTTTGTGTTTTGGAATGCCCTTAAGTTGCATAATAAAGAGAGGCCTTTGTTCATGCAAGCAAAGTATTACCAATCAAAGTGGCAAAACGGGGAAAAGGCAAATGCTCCAGCCTATTACTGTAACAATCCAATTACAGTACAATGCCTATCAAAGTTAACTTCACAGGTTACAGCTTCTAATTGCCTGACAAAAACTGACACTTCAGTCGCAACAGCATAATATAATCAGAGCCCAAATTAAGTTTGATCGCAGGCAGAAAATGATGCTATCACTCGTTGGCTTTGGGAAACAGAAGATCAACCGGAGCGATATCAAGGATCAGTAATGAAAATTATTCATTAATGGCATTGGGGTTTTTTGATAATGGGAATGACACAGTTCAGATGGCTTCAAAATAACACTATTAATTAAAGGAGATGATAGGCCTAACAAAGCATAGAGAAACTGTGGAACCTTTTCTTCTGCTCTTGTTAGGGTGAACGATGACAATGGTTCTGA
Source organism: Pyxicephalus adspersus (assembly GCF_032062135.1). NCBI lineage: Eukaryota > Metazoa > Chordata > Amphibia > Anura > Pyxicephalidae > Pyxicephalus > Pyxicephalus adspersus. Next base: position 40,192,108 of record NC_092869.1, read on the forward strand.
ACACGAGGGTTCAGGAAGGGGTCTGCCGATAGATACCTTTGCTTTTCAAACGCAAATGGGCACACGAAGAGGATCTGCCTGGATACACAGTGTATGGTGTGGTTCTTGATGTGTTTTGTTTTCAAAGTTGACTTTAAAAGTTTTGTCTGAAAAAAGTATTAGGGATAAAAAAGTATACATCTGAAAAAAATCTGATCCAAAAATCTAAACAGCATTTTGAAATAAGAAATGTGATTATTATTAAAGCATATCTTAACCCCAAAACAAAAATCTAATATAATGAGGATTATCATTCCTTAGATTGTGGTGGCAGCTTTAGTTTTCTTTTCTAAAGTTATCTTTTTTAATGCATGATGATTGTACCAATAATACACTACTAGAACAGCAACTGTACATTATCAGATCAACACACAACCCCATCCCTATTCTATTCTACGTCACAGTGAGAAATATGTTTTTGTATTTCCCAGAGATTGCATAAAATAATGTGATTGAAAAGAATCAGTAAAGACATGGAGCACAGGAAGTTATAATCTCACAAGATTTCCAGATAAACATTTAAAAAAAAAAAAAAAATGTATGGCCGGGGCTACAAAATTTGTTTTAGGTTATACATTACAAATAATTATAAAGGATACATTAAAAAGAAACTGCAATAACATATTGAAAAAACTGCTCCAGGTATACAGTGGTGGCATCTGGGGATTCTGATACAGGTACTCCCGAGTTAAGGACATCCAACATACAGACGACTCCTAGATACGAACGAGTCTTGGGCATGGGGGAGACTTGATGGGGGCAGGGGGCAGTTCGCATGACTCACATGACTCAAGAAGACTTTTGCTGTTCTTCAACTTCTTTTACCTCTTTAATGACCAAGGATTGTTTGCAATTGTTTATTTTTGCATATTAAAGCACAGCTTGGTCCACAAGGTAATGAATGTCTAAGCTCCTTAAACTTTTTTGTGATTAACTCACAGTGAGGATTTTATACAGTAACTGACACCACACTGCCTAATACTATGCTGGGACAAACAGCTGTCCTAATTGCATTTATTAAAATAATGTACCTGTTCTGACTTACATACAAATTCAACTTAAGAACAAACCTACAGTCCCTATCTTGTATGTAACCCGGGGACTACCTGTATATAAATAAAGCAGTTCAAAACTCTTAATAGATTCTTAACTTCCTAAAAGATTCTATGCCCCTTGTCTGTGTATTCTTATTGGCCATTGTGGTCATTGTTGAAAAGAAATGCGCGGAGGTGAAATGGAGCAGCAAGCTCTCACCCTAGTAATGAAACTTTGCCTTTCAAATTGGCCCAGGAATAATTCCTATCAGTGAGATATTTCAAAGGATATGTATACTTACATTAATATACTATAAAATATATAAACCCACTCCTCCCCCACCCTGGATTTTATACAGTGGCCTCAGAATTTATTCCGACCTCCTTCACTTTTGTTATGCAGCCCAATGCTACCATTGTTTAAAATATTTTTTTTTTCATTTTTCTACACTCAGAACCCCATAATGACAAAGTGAAAGTCACAGTTAAGACAATTTTGTAAATGTATTAAAAAGAAACTGAAATATTGCATTTCCATTTGTATTTAGATGTTTCTGCACCTTGATTGGAGTCAACCATTAAATTTATTGGACATGATTTGGAAAAGGCGCACACTTCTCTATAGAAGGCCCCAAAGCCAACAATGCATATTGGACCAAAAATTAAGCCACAAGGTCAAAGGAATGGCCTGCAGGGATCAGAGACAAGATTGTTACACAACACAAATCTGAAGAAGGCCACAAAATATGTCTGTGTTAATTTCTGGGCAAAGATAATGGTGCCGACAAGGTCCTAGCACATCCAGTTCTTGAGTTCTTGTGCCTCATGGGTATTATAAGTGGTCCCTCTTTGCATGTTGTATTATTTTCTATTATATGGAGAATGAAACTGTAGATAACGGATTCATTATAGTCATGAACTACCGAATCCAAGGCGTTTCCAATGAGCAAATTCCCATGCTGTAAATCAAAAACTCTTTATTCTACAGTAAGATATTTAAAAAAGGCATGCAATCTTTATAAAAAAAGAATTAATATTAATCACCGAAGTAAAATATTATTATTAGATGTATTTTCATTATATCTTTAGATGTTTAGAAGGGTGACGCTCTCAATGTGGCATCTAGTTTGGGGTTTGCCTCCATTTATTCTCTACATAACCTACAAGAAACACCGTCCTGAAAATAAAGCTGCACTATATCGGCAGTCACTCTTCTCAACAAGAATCATTGATTATTTCTCCGTTAACCTTTAAGTCGTGTAAAAGAGAGCGCTCTTCAGTCATTGCAGCCGGCCTAACCCGCGCTGTGGGTCACCTCGGTGAAAGGACAACACATTAATCTTTGTCCTCTGGATTCAGCGCTTCTCCGTTACTCTACTGGGAGCCCCGGCTGACACACAACACCAGACGACATCCATCTGATTCCCAATTAAAATATTATCTTTTTCAGCTGTCAATAAGTGCTGACCAGGATCAATAAAGGTGGAAATTTGAAATGACACTTCCTGGCCATCCGCTACGGTGAGGGAAATATATTCCTCGTGTACACTCAGCTTTAAAGTAGAAGGCCGGACCCCATCTGAAACCACATGACAGGCAAGCAGAATTTGAGATGGACTCAAAAGCATCTCGGGCTAATAAGTCACAGCAGACTCAGGAGTTAACTGTTTGGAGAATGCCGAGGATATTACATGGCTTTCTATTCATGGAATTCAGCAATATTTTTATACTGGGGAACTGTTTAAAGGTCCAATGTTACTAAATTGGAACTGGGTTCATATAACGCGAACATTAAAGCCCAATTGAGCCTTGGGTTTTAACTTTTAAGTCATAAATATCACATTTTATGGTTTGTAAATACTTTTTTTTTTTTACTTGATTATAGCTGATTTCTTCATTTTAGCAAAGCTGACTAACAGCCACACCTCTCGTTATCATACCCATATTGCAAAAAATGTAGCATGCTTGTTCGATTACAGCTGGAACTGGGTCTAAGGCTTTGTCTAGACCTGTAGCAGGACCCGATAGTTTTAATCAGCTCTCAGTGGCTGGCACCGCTGTGCTGACTGCTATAGAACCAGAATTTGAACATTACAGGTAGTCCCTGAGTTAAGGACATCCGACATAAGGACGCTTACTAGATACGAACGGGGCTTCCCTGCTCGCTGTGTGCAGGATGGAGGCTTCATGGGGGGGAGGAGACGGTTCGCATGACTTGCACAAGAAGTCTTTTGCTATTCTGCAACCTTTTGTAACTCCTTAATGACCAAGACAAACTCTCCAGTTGTTTCTTTTTGCATATCAAAGCACAGCTTGCTCCAGAAGTTAATGAATGTCTAGGCTCCATAAAGTTTTTTTTTTCCTATTTTTTTGGTTTGTTTGTGATTAACTCACAGTGAGGATTTGATACAGTAACTGACACCTCGCCGCCTAAAAATATATGTTGAGACAAACATCTGTCCTATTTGCATTTATTAAAATATTGTACCTGTTCCGACTTATATACAAATTCAACCTAGGAACAAACCTACAGTCCCTATCTTATGTAACCCGGGGACTACCTGTACACAGTGGGTGATACTAATCAGCTCCCAGTTGCCCCATTCATTTTCTGTGAGATGCTACATGTAATGTCTGACCCATGGAAGCAGTTCAGTGGCATGAGGAAGCAGTAACCGCAGTGTAACCTCACTGTCATACTGAACATAGCCGTACTCTGCTGCATACTGGACAGCACAGTCATATATTTACCCCCTATACAATGCTGCAACAGGGCAATTTTGGTTTTGCAGCAGACATATGTTTGAAAAATGGAGCTCAGGACAACATTTTTTGTCTAGCAGTGTTGCACAAATTTGCCTCTAATTCAGTTCTAGAGCCTTTCAGACAAACAGAGGTAACTGTTCCCACTATGAGAGAATGGTATAGGCTACACATGTGTGGCACATGCATGGTTTGTCCAATGTCTCATGAATCTTGCACATGTGCAATCACTACCGCACCAAGGCTAGCACCAAAGAACATTCATGCACCTCCTGCCCAGTCTAGGAAATGCACATTTACTTTGGTGGAGAATTATTTTACAATTGCATACTGTGCATGTGCAGCCACTGGCCAAGCATACTTACCCAGGGATGATAGGATGAGGAAGAAAGCCAATGGCAGCGATGTAGATGGAGATCCTCCAGCCTGTTGATTTGACCGTAAATTGGTAACACGCAGCCAATTCATTTACTGTGCTTATTCTGTTCTCACCTACAGTTAGCATGCTCCCTGTTAAACCATGTGCATGCATGAGAGCCTGATTATTTTAAATATTAGACAAACACAAGAAAAGCATGCTGAGCAATACGTATAATTACACGCTATTATTGTGCATTATTAATAATACCGTGAAATCATATTTAGAAGCCAAGGTTGTTTAAAGGGCATGGCATTTACTTTGGACTTAACACAAAATTCTGTGCAGTTTTCAAGAAGAAAAACTCAATTGCTCCAAAGTCTGTGTGTCCTATCTCACTTAGTATTATTTTTAAATCATCAGCCTTTGCATCGACCTTCAAAAAAAAAAAAAAAAAAAGATTTGAATGGCCTTATCCAAAAAGCAGGCTATCTATAACTGAATGTTCCACCTTTCCGTAAAGATGTAAAGACGGGGTATCAAAGTCAGCCAGGGACTTATAATAATGTATTTCAAAGTCAGAATCTAATGCAAATCTAAGCATATGCTTATACTCTCGGCAACCTAAGGAGATTAGAAGCATTTTCATAGATGTTATCTGCATAATCTAATATAGCTAAATTTTCGGAAGCAGGATGGGTGTTTGGGCGATGCAGAAAAAGCCTTCTATCTGCAAGAAAAACAGATACAGCCTCGTTGTTCCATCCCTCATTACTAGGTATCATATTTCTAATAAAGCTGAGTTGAAGCATTATTAATTTTCAATATTCATGGAAATCAGGAGGGCCTGATCCCGGCACAATGGAGCTACATCCCTCTCAAACTTACATAACATAATTGATTTTGTCAGAGGCTATTCCCGTCGTGTTTGATTTAAATCTAGAGATGGCTTAATGCGCCGGAACCGCGCGGTTACAATTGTTTAAATATTTCATCGTAAGAGGCACAATAAACTTGTAACTTCATCAATGTACACCTTTTCCTGGATGAAATGGGTTCCACAGCTCTATCTATTACACCCATGACTTCTTCAGTGTCTGAGACAAAAGAATCGAGGTGTTTTGAGTTGTGTTCCTTAGCCAATGTCGCCTCCGGCTAAATGGAAATATCGCTAAAATAATATATTACAATCTTGCGGCTGTCGAAGTGGAACTCCAGATAAGGCAAAGAAGAAAATATTGGTTGAAAAATATTCTGTTCCCACCGATCTGGGCCTTGACCTCCCCAACTACCCTGCTCTCACCTATATATTATTATGTTTATGTAGAAAAACCTAGAAAATATAAATCCATAGGCGATGATTTATTAAAGCTTTGCCAGGCTGGAGAGGATACACTTTCATTAGTGAAGCTGGGTGATCCAGCACACCCGGAATGGATTTCTTCAAAGTTATTTGCTAGCAAATGTTTTGAATCCTGTGTCAGATCCATTCCAGGTTTGCTGGATCACCCAGCTTCACTGATGAAAGTGTATCTTCGTATAATAAGATGAGAGGATTGCCAGGCTTTTGTAGGCACGATTATTTTTATTTTAAGTGTAAGTGTATCTTCCCCAGTCATAGAAAGCTTTATTAAATGTGACGCATAGACTCATGCTTTAAAGATTGCCAAAACATGTTTTATACATTTATCTTGGTAATTTATATTTTGTCCCCCTGCTCATTCAGAAAAAAAAACGTTTGATTTAAATCTAGAGATCACTTGATGCGCTGGAATCGCATGGTTTCTATTGTTTAAATATTTCATCCTATGAGGCACAATAAGCACAGTTTCCTGGAGTTCCACTTTAAAGTAAATCTAAAATCAAATTTTTCATTTCTTGCTTCAATTACATCTCCCAGTGACCTCAGCACTCCTCCTTATAATGCCTTTGTCTGCTTTTCCCTTCAGCAGGACAAAGCCATCTTTGTTCAGGCATCATCTATGGTCAGCACCTACTTCCTAGACTAAGATTGTGGTTCGGAGATAACACAATCCTATAAATCCTGCTTCCAATAAGTATATAACACAAAACAGCTGCTGTGTGCCTGCTGCAATCTCTTACATTCTGACTTGTTCAACCTTACATTTTTGCAGTCTGATCACTGGGGAAAAGAGACTAAGAAAAATGCTTCCTCCTGCTTGCAGCAGAATAATGGCAATATCTAATCCTAGGCATAGTCACTGGCTAATGGGCATGTATAATATTAATAATAGATGGAACAACTCTTAGCTTTAATTAAAGCACACATTCACAGTGTATTGTTTCAATAAGCGTATGTATTGTCACAGGATTTATTTCCATTATTTTTGGCCAAGATGTTGTAGTGATGATGGCAGAGTTGGATCGTTGTGAAAGTATTCTCCAACACATCCCAAAGATTCCCAATGAAGGTAAGGTTTGTATTCTGTGTTGGGTAAGCCATGTGTAAAAATGATGCCCATGCTCCCTAAACCACCCTGGCATTGCCATCTTTAAATATGCCCAAGCCATCAGGGAAGAAAAAATCCATCAATGAAAAAACTTGGTTATTCAGCATATTCGAGGTTTCAGCTGACCATTTTTAGGAACATAATGTTGCTGAACCCCCAGACCTGACCCCTTGAAGCAACCCCAGATCATAACACTACCCCAAAAGGTACCCCAGATCATAGCGCTGTCCCCCAGGATCATACCTATTCCATCAAAGGCACCCCAAGTCATGCCAGTGTCCCCACAGGTACCCCAAATCAATCCAGTGCGCCCACAGCCACTTAAGATCATACAATGCCATTAAAAGCACCCCAAATCATGCCAATGTCCACACAGGTACCCCAAATCATGCCAGTGTCCCCACAGGCACCCAAGATTCTAACACTGCCTTCACAGGCACCGCAGATCATAACACTGCCCCCACAGGCACCCCAAATCATGCCAGTGTCCCCACAGGCACCCAAGATCATAACACTGCCCCCACAGGCACACATGATTATAACACTCCCCCCATAGGCACCCCAAATCAACACTGCCCCCATAGGCACCCCAGATCATAACACTGCCCAACAGGCACCCTAAATCATGCCAGTGTCCCCACAGGCACCCAAGATCATAACACTAACCCCACAGGCACCCAAGATTATAACACTGTTCCCTTAGCCACCCCAGATCATAATGCACCCCAGATAATAACACTGTCACTGCATAAAACCACCCCCATAGGGTGACCAGTCAGTAACATATTAGTCATTTAATCACTTGTATCAAAGTTACCAAAAGTACCTTTTTAACTGCCCACAGACAATTATACTTGTCTCCCCACAGAGCTTTCGGACTGCCCCTCTTTTAAATGAATTTAGTATTGAAAGCTGTAAATGTTTCATTATTAGACATTATGGTTTAGCCAGTTCATAGCAGGCTTTCTAAAAAAAATTAAAAAAAAAAACAAAAAAACAGTGACATTACAAATCTGTATGTGAATGAAAAGATGCGTCATATTAATATTTAGTAAAATTAGAGCTTCCTTTAAATAGCCATTACACAACAATATACATTGTAGCAGTTTATATAATACAAACTCTTGGGACTTTTAATAAATAAGAGAAGAAGATAAAGAAATAAAATATTCGATCTGGCAGCAGCCTCAAAAGAAGTGTAATATTTTACGTTGCAAGATAGTGTATCTCTACAAAATCAGATGGTGAAAATCAAATGTTATAAGTTTGATGAGGTGAAAAATAAGCATATTAAATATGATTAAATGTGATTGCATTTTACTGTAAAGACCATTCTTCCATCACATCTTTGATTATAAAATGCAATCTGGGCCATGAGGTAGAAAAGTAGAAACCGCAGCTGGAAAAAAAGAAATATTTGACACAATCTGTATAATAAAATAGATTTGAAAAAAAATTTGCTTTTTCTCTTTTAGAATTTTCAACTGTTTGAGTTTACAATGAATGTCTCAGGCCACTTTATTGTTTCAGCATTTAAAATGTATATGAACACTAAATCTATTTTTTAGTATGTTTGGATATTTGGTTGATGTTTTACTGTACACCAATTGTTTTTTGTGAATCTGTTGCAAAGAATTTTAGATGGAGGCCCTGCCAACAGCAGCAATTCTGGTTATAGGCTGACAGTGCTGCGCCACTTCCTTTAAATTTGCAGGCTATCTTTCTGGTGGCCATTGGGCTGTCTTTCTGGTGGCCATTGTCCTGTCTTCTGTCTGTTGGCCATGGGGCTGTCTTTATGGTGGCCACTGGACTGTCTCTCCGTTGGCCATTGGGCTGTCTCTCTGTTGGCCATTGGGCTGTCTCTCTGTTGGCCATTGGGCTGTCTGTCTGTTGGCCATGGGGCTGTCTTTCTTGTAGGCATTGGGCTGTCTTTTTGTCTGCCATTGAGCTGTCTCTCTGTTGGCTATTGGGGAGTTTCTCTGTTGGCCATTGGCCTGTCTGTCTGTTGGTCATGTGGCTTTCTTTCTGGTGGGCATTGGGTTGTCTTTCTGGTGGCCATTGGGTTGTCTTTCTGATGGCTGTTGGGATATTTTTCTGCTGGCCATTGGAAAGAAGAAGCATCACAGAAGGGTGACAACACTATTACTACAGTAAATTGACCTGTCCTGAGCCACAATGCAATCCAACAGTGTGTTGGGTACCCATGAAGAACAAATGGCACCACATTTCACAATGCATGGTATGTGTGTTAGTGAATGATTGCACATATAATTGAAAAGGGCCCCCAGCTAGAACTAAAGTTAGCTTTGGCTAAAATCAGCCCTTTGGAAGTGCAACATCTACAAGCTTCCTCATTGTTATTGTCACCTTCAACCCATATTTTGTTTTTACCATGTTTTTCCATCTTGCCCAATGACATAAATTCCAAACTTGCACATTGGAGCTGATTCACCCCACCACTGAAGGAACACCATTATTGTACACTTAGCCCCACTGCAATACCAATCTTAAATTAAGTCTACATAATTTAAACTTGAACTAAATTTCCACTTTTAGAATACACAATAAGCCTGGTTATGATTGTGATGTCCCTTCTACAATAATTCCTCCTACCTGCCTGATCTCTCCAGGTACCTGGCAAGAAGCTGAGCTGCACATGTGCAACTTTGGTTCCCAGGATGCCCGGAAATCCTAGCTTCCCCTGCACGTGCAGGGAATAAATGAACTGGTTAAGTAACGTCACATATGGTCTGGTCAATGAGGATAGCAGAAGAGAAGAAAGAAGAAGATTGCGGCACCCTGGCAGTGAACAGGGACATCTGAGTATCATAGGTTTAGTTCCGCTTTTAAGAGACTTTGCAATCAGGCAGGTAAGAAACATTTCTTGGAAGCTAGACATACAGAATACTTCCAACAATAAATATCTTTATTTCACTAAGGGGCCTGTTTATGAACACAAGATTCACCCTACTTTTATCTAAAATGTATTTTAATTGAAACAAAGTATGTATCATGGGTAATAAGTTGATTAACACATTTTGTAATTGAATCCATTGTGAAGAATGTTTACATTTTGGAATAAAGTTGTGAGACATTGCCCCTGATTCATCAATAAAATCCGCGCTCACTGGAAGCGCGAAAGTACGCGCGACCAGCGAGCGCGGTTTTCCGCGGTCCGGAGTCGAGTGCGCTCGTACACTCGCCTCACTGCCAGCCGGATTCCTGCCTTCATAATAATGAACAATAGGGGGCGCGAATCTGCCAATTAAGGCGTTGCTGAATAGCGCGACGGCGTACGATTTCGGATCGCGAATACGAATGCGCGAGCGATCATCCGATTCTGCTTGATGAATCAGGGGCATTGGGTGAAGCTGGATAAATACTTCCCTTAATAAAGCCCCATTTTTTTATTGTAAATTCTCTTTTAACTATGACGGTGCTACAGGGCTACCAAACAGCCTACTTTCTCTTACAGAACTGATTCTGTTCCCAGTAATTTTCTCAGTGCAATTTACCTCCAACATATCTAAGAAATTCCATGTTCAGGTAGGTTTCAAGTTCAGGTGGTAGGTTCCCTGATCTTTTCAGTTTTTCTTTTCAGCTAAACGCTGATTGTAACTTTTAGAGAACTACCAAAGTGCACACCCTGAATAGAAAATGAAAGTTTCACCTTCCATAAAAGTTTGTACCATTAAAACATCTCCTTCCTATTACCCCTGGTGGAATGTGAAAAGGCAAAAGTTCCATAGAGGAACTAATCCTTAAACATTTAAATTGATTTGAAATCGTGGAATTGTGATGATAAAATTGTAACATTCATCTGGAATGAGAAAAAAAATGGCCAATTTTTTTCTCTTCGAGATAAAATAAATGGAAATGGTGAAAGGATCACTAAGTCTTTTTTCTGCTAATTGAATAGTTGGCGGCTGATCAAGGACCGTCGGTGGCCATCGAAAAGCCCTTGCACCACTTCTGCCAGTTTTAGCCATTTTAATCCCCTTATGATCAATTACAAAATAATGTTTTACTGCCCGAGCCAGTCATTTTTATGGAAACAATTATTTAAGAAAATGACTTGTGACAAAATCGTCAAAAGATAGAAATAGACTTTTTAGGAAGATTAACGGTGGGACGGTGATGGCTTTTCAGCGCTGAAATATTCGATGTTGGGAATTTTACCAAAAAGGAGCCCCATTGTGAGACATGTTTAATGGGGCAATTATACTTCGTTAACTTTACTGGCTAATTAACACCGGACTTTACATAAGCTGCATTGTCAGCTATTGTTATAATAAGACAGTAAGTGAATTCTTAAAGCTGAAGTTTAATACACTTGAATTTTGTCTTCCCTATTCCCTACCATCACCAACCATAATCATGCTAATAAAATTTTAATAAAATATTTCTGTTTTCATTAAATACATTATTACAGACCCAATAATTTGATCAATGGGTATTTAATTTTCTCTATACATGGCAGGCAGATTATTATTATTATTATACAGTATTTATATAGCGCCATCATATTACACAGCGCTGTACATAGTCCATAGTTGTGTCACTAACTGTCCCTCAAAGGAGCTCACAATCTAATGTCCCTACCATAGTCATTTGTGATTAATGTAGTCTAAGGTCAATTGTTAGGGAGAAGCCAATTAACCTCACTGCATGTTTTTGGGATGTGGGAGGAAACCGGAGTACCCGGAGGAAACCCACGCAGACACGGGGAGAACCTGCAAACTCCATGCAGATAATGTCCTGGCTGGGGATCGAACCTGGGACCTAGCGCTGCAAAGGCCGGAGTGCTAACCCCTGAGCCACCGTGCTGCCCATTTTTCCCCAGATTGCGGCTGGTGGGGTAGGGGATGACGGAGGTGTTATCAATATCATTATGGCTTAATGGGTGGGTGAAAGTTTGGAGAAGTGAGTTCATAGGAAGATTGCATTTGTTTATTCACCATGCATAGTAACACACACATTAATAAAAGGGGTGCATCATGGACAGTAAGGCTGGGGATGTAAGGGCCTGTACAACTGAATGTAAAGCTGAAGTTTAGCTTTAAATTATTCTTGTGCTTCATCCATGTAGAGGAATGCTCAAAGCCTGGTCCCACCATCTGCACGTACTTGCCTTTCCTTTACTGCCCTTCTAATCAAGTGAGCAATCACAGTGTAAGTTTCGAGTTTTGCTTAACCTTATAGTATTATGTAATAACATAGTATTATGTAGATTATAATGGTATGGAATATGTGTTACATGCAGAAACATACATCATATGGCCAATCCAATATGGAAACCCCTGACCACTATACCCAATAAAGCTTGTTGGGCTTCTCATTTAAAATTTATAGGTATAAAATTGCATCTAAATTCTTTGAGTAGAACTGCAGCCAAGAATCACATAGCCTATAAATAGCCTATACTAAAAAATAATAATAGCAGCTTTTGATGTCTTCAGTAATATGGCCAACATCATTAAACCAACTTCCTCTGAGCCCAGGTTATGCTGGATCAATCTTAGCCTGTGACTGGGTATGGTTTGGTTTGCGTTCCAAACGCAGGAAAGTAACACCCATTTACAGGAGCCTTAATTATAAAATATAAATATTAAATACTGTAGATTTCTCATCATGGGTGTTGGGTCATGAAGCCACCCGTTTATATGCCAGTGTGTGTTGGTAAGGATGTAAACAGTGGTGCGTGACCCATGGAAGACACCAACATTCCCTATATTCTGAACTGGTGTAAGAGTGCAGACTCATGGAGCAAAAGGCTACAGAACCACCAAGTAGTACAAAGAAAAGCATTAGGAATTTGGCCAAGGGCTTGGGGCTCTCTCCAATGGGCCTGATGGCCACTCAGGCACTCATAGCTGCATCCTGGGCGGAAAGGGAAAGAGTCACATGTTCCACGAAGAAGAATCAAGTGAACCTGTTGCTTTGCCATACACGTTGAAAGCCATAAACCGAGTAAACACATATGCAGAATCTTCCTTAAGAACTCTAATTATTTATCAGTGTCAGAAAAGATTTTAGCATTATTATACCCTCTGGTATAGCTGGAGATTGCATCTAACGCTCTGCACAACCATAAACTGACCTTGGTAAGGCACAGACCTCCTATATAATAACGCCGGCACCCTTTGCCTCCTGAATATGTATTTTTGCAGATTTCAAGGTGAAAGGAAAAAAGTTCTTAACACTTGTTAATACCCACTTGACCCACAAAGGGCTGTCGGTGACGCTTACAGCTTTTAATTTAAAACCCATTGGATGGTTTCGCTTTGCAAATCAAATAATCTTATAGGACTTTAATAATTTAATCATTTCCTTAACAAGACCCCTTTAAAATGATAATGTAGCAAAGTCAGGGAATTTTGTTTGGGAATCTGATAAAATAATGGGCTTTGCAGAAGAAGAAAGCACAGACGCATTTGAGTTGGTTCAGGATGCGGTGATCATTGTGGAAATTAGTTTGCATATTTAATCACAGACTGGAGTATGACCTACGTCTTGGTGAGTTACATTAATATAATTATTATTATTATTATTATTATTAATAATAATAATAAACAGGATTTATATAGCACCAACATATTATGCAGCGCTGTACAATAAATAGGGGTTGCAAAGGACAGACAGATACAGACGGTGACAGATGAGGAGGAGAGGGCTCAGCCCCAAAGAGCTTACAATCTAAGAGGCGGGAGAAGTATCATGCAATAGGAGGGGAGATATGTAGTGATGGAAAATAGTGAGGGTTTTAAAAGACTGAAGAGGACGGGTAGACAAGTTAGACTGGGGTTGATTTACTAGAAGAATATTGGCTTTTCATATATCAAAGTGAAATGCCACCTTAAAAAGAATGAAAAGAGCTGTTTATTTCAACTATTTAATTATTTGTTAGGAAAAGTCCTGTTTGTTAGATTTCCTTGCATATGATTGGCTTTTATCTGCAAATAAACCCTTGTTTATATTATTAACATATGTGTATTGCCTAAACTTTTTTTACTCCAGTTTTGGCTACAATGGGGAAGATTAACAGTATTAACAGTATCAAATATGTATATAGTGTTGACATATAAACAAACTTTAGATTGGTACATAGTCACGCTACTACTTGTTCCTTAGAGGAGTTCCCAAACTAACAATTTTACCGAAGCCATACATCAGGCATGTCCAAGTTTCGGCCCTAGGGCCCAATTGCGGCCGGTGATTTCCACTGGCCCACAGCCTTTGTCATAAAATCAATATTATGCAGCTTGCCAGCACTGTTGACCACAGTATAAAATACATGCGTACAAAAAATATTTTATATTTCATTAAAGTTGATCAAATGCCTTGCAATTATCGGGCCGCTACTCGGCAGGCATAATCGACAGGACGGGAGTCCCCATCTGTGTCAAAAAATATTGAGAAAAGAAAGAAAAGCAGGGTTTTTAGCACAAAAAGAGAGAACTGTATTATATAGTCCCCATGTGTGCACAGGGAATTCCCCACGTCATTATAGTGGGCGTGTGCTGTGCAGTACCGGCACGGACCACGCCCACTCTGAGCCCAACGTGATCTGCACGGAGCCCTGACTGACACCGGACCCTGTGCATAGGGAATCCCATCACATTACCCTGGTGGGTGTGTGCTGTTCGGGACCCACACAGACCACTCCCACACTAGCCCTGAGTATGTGCTGAATGGTCGGCCCCTCACTAAATCTGGCCCTCTTTGCGAAAAGTTTGGACACCCCTGCCATACATAGTTTAGGTCTCTATTTGGAAGAAATTTACCTTCCACTAGAATTTACCTTCCAGTATGTGTTTGAGAGAAAACTGGAGTGCCTGAGCAGGCAAAGTAAAAAAAAAAAAGCTGATCATTGGCCATTATATTTTCTTGACTTTTCTTGTTTTTTCCATTGTCTTACCCCCCACCCCCCAAAAAAAAGATTAAATAATTCTGAGAGTTTTTAGCTTTATAGCCAATACATTGGAGCATTGTCTTCATTTTTACAGCTGCTTAAGAAGAAGGAGAAAATAGGCTGTGCAATATTTATTGCTATTCATTTTGCATTTTGATGTACACATCCACAGTTCATATCTCACACAATACACGGAAGATGCGGGACCTGAATGAACAGCCTAGGATTATGGGCTACAAAAGAGATAGTTATCTAAAACAAAGGCTTTCCATTAAAATACCATCATCAATTCATTTAACGGGAACATCAAAGGAGGCCATAGGTCAATGTATGCTAAAAACATAACAGAAATATACATTGCAACTAATTAATTCAGCTTCCATGTAAGCTATGATTAGCAGCTGATACATGGTAATATTCCCACTACACCATTAATTGTGCAGTAAGAGAAACATTTCACAGGCAGGTTAATTGTATTGAAACAACTTTTGTTTTAAATTGAAGGCCGGGGTTTGGTCCTACACTTTGGTGATGAGGTTCGGGTTCAGGGCTAATTTGGGTTTGGGATGATACCTGTGTTTAAGCTTCTTTGGAGTCACTCCAGAATTATATTAATTTTGATGGCCAAAATCATGCCTGAGCTTTGGTCTCAAGTCTGCTGGCATAGAAGGTGCATTAAGGAGCATAGCATTAAAATAGGGTACTTCTGTTAAAGATGGAAGTTCCTTCTAAATGGCAAGTAGGTGGCAAGATGTTGTGTATCTTAGAACTTATGGAGTGAATAGAAGGAATGCCGCCGATGTTTTGCAACCCCTTAAGGGAGGTTCCTGCCACAGGATCGAGCAATCCTGTGAGGCTCCCAGCGGCTGGCACCTTGCCAACTGCTTGGTCACCTGCATGCTTAGTCGATTGCACCTTAAGGAGTCTGCACATTTGACAACTCAGCAGTGAGTATTACTAGTACCACCACCTCCCCCATTTATTTACTATGGGTCTGCCTCTGAGTAAAGCTACATGTAGCATTTCCCAGAGGCAGAAGCTCCCTGGCGTGAAAAAGCAGTAAACCCACCGCAACCTCGTGGCCAGTTTGAGCATAGCCTTACACCTTCTCCCTGTCCATGTATACTACAGTAATGCATGTGGTCTTTACCAGACCAAATTTCACAATTGTAACTCTCTGTAAGCTTTACAGCTCCAGATGACAGCTCATGTGGCTGCTAGCTGAAGGTACACTGTACAGCCACTGTGCTATTTCTGGCTATTGTCTCTCAAATAGTTAAGTTTAATGTAAGATTTACATGAAACCTACATTTTCTCTTCCTATATTGCAGCCTATATGAGCTTACAACATACTGACAAGCCACTGAAATATACAGTATTGTTTTATTGTATTTGATGTCCACTCACATGAAAAATGTTCACAATATGTCCCGAAGCCATCCAACTTTTATCAAACAATTGCATATATAACATTTTATTTTTTTAGGACATTTTCTTACAGCCGCCCTGTCAGCCTGCCTCTCCTAACCCCACAATACTATGTTCAATGGCTAAGCAGTAACTTGAACAATTGGCAGACCAATTTGAAAATGCGTTCTAACAATAATTTAATTTATGGAAAACTACAATTTTTATCATTTTCCTAATTTTCCCACCAGTGCTCCAGACCCCATCAATTATGATAACAATATTATGACTTTGCAGTTATCTTGAAAAGTTAGAAGGTGCTTTTATTTTTTTTCTGTGACATTAACTTACATGTACTTTTACATTTTTTTTACCTAAGACATATTCCTACAGGTCCCCCTATCCTGCCTTCCCCCAGCAGTCTTATGTCTAGGGGCTTTGCAATTATTTCACAAAGTCAGCAGTGTAAATTTTCAAAGGTATAAAAATTTGCCAAATTTTTGGCAAAAACACTCTGAGGCTATTGCCTGTGTAAAAAGTAGATGTGACGGTCAGGTGACCACATGCTTTTGTAATAATGTAGATTTTCTGATGGAAGAACAGCTCAAGCGTTGACTGGATAGCTCTCAAAATTAACATTCCAGTTTTACTTATACCCAGGAAATGCTCCTAAATGGCGCTGCGTTTTCATGTTAAACTGTAAGTTCATTCAAGCTTTTCATATTTCTATTCCTTTTTGTACTTTTCTTTGTATAGTGGATCATTTTCTTATGTAAAACCAGGAGTATGGAGAAAATTTTAAAGGTCCGGGTCAATGTCATGCTAAAGAGAGCGCGATCTATGCTTAGATTGTACTTGTTTGTTCCAAGCAGCTATATAATGCACCTGCAGATCAAGGGCATTCAATCCATACACTTCCCTGTACACCAGACCTTTCACCTCCGGAGCTTTGTGCGTATAGTTTCCCTGCTTCTGGAAATTGTAAATAACGGGTATGCATGTATTCACACATGTATTTATTGTATCAGGAGAATAGATGCATTAATGTCAATGTAAAACATTTAAACCTGAATAGCATTTTGTAAAGGTAAAAAATGCAGAAGAAAGTTGAGGATACATGTCAATATAAACAGGCTGTATACAGGAAGTTAACACATTGTAAGGATGAAGCAAGGCATTTATCATATGTTATTGACGAACGTTACCTGCAACTGTTGAAAACTTAAACCAATATTCAATTTACTTGCTGTGTGAGTGATTGTAGTGCCCTACCCCATAGGGGTGACCAACTTTTACTTGGGTTCCTCCTAATTGTTTGGAATTAGAACTTATAAAGACGTGTGTAAAATCCATACAGTCAACACTGACAGCTGACTTTTAGCATCCTCCCTGAACTCGTAAAACCATAGTGTAAGAGAAGCATTCTTCGACTGGAGAGGGTTCTCCTGTGGTGGACATAGTCAACGGTGTGACCCTGTCTATCTTAAGCCCCTCCCCATCAAACTGATTTGGGTTCCCCTGGCTCTCTAAGCTTCTTCAGTAATCTATAGCAGGGGCCCCCTTGGCTCAGTTTTCCACATACTTAGATTGTGTCAGAAGACCACCTAAAAAGACGCCAAACAGTGTCAAAGGCCCAAAAAGTGATGAAGGTAAAGGTAAAGATAAGATAAAGAAGATAAAGGTAGCCAACAATCATTTGCCCAGGAGAATTTATTCTAGAACTCTACAGAATGCAGTTATATTAACCCCAACTTTCAAGTAACCCTGATATACTAAGGGGGGTCCTGCATGGTCAATGCCAGTGTTACAGAAATGAACTCATGTAAAGGTTTTTTACTTTGTATCTAACCCCCCCCAAAAGAAAAAAACAAAAAGTACTACAACTTACCAGTCCTTAGATTTGGCAGCAGCATCAGTTTAATCAGTTTATTCAGTATCAAGAAGTACTTTCTGTCTTAGTGTTCCAACACTCAATGTACTGTATCTGTCACCAATGGATCATGATGTCACACTCACCTAGGAACCATGAAATCCATCTATTTGATATAAAATGTCAAAAAAATTAGCAATAAATAGTTTGGGGACTTTAAAGGCATTCAATGAGACTCAATCTATACATAGATTGAAAAAGAGTAAAAACATACAGTTTCTTCAAATCTAATTATTAAACAAATTCTATTGATATAAAACTGACCAACTATCCAAATGTGATAATTAATATATGGTTTTGTGTAATAAACAATATGTTTTATACTTTTTCAATGTATGTATATATTGAGTCAAATTGAATGCCTTTAAAGTCCCAAAACTATTTATTGCTATTTGTACCTACTAGATTCTTTGTGAATGGGGATGTAGCATATTATATTGAGGAAAAATTGTGAAAATCGGAGGAAAGATCCTTTAATATACTCAGAATGTCAAATTATTATAAAAATCAGTATAAAATAAGTGAACCTTGCATTTCAGTTAATGATTTTCTTTGAGCTTCTGTAAACAAACATTTTGAGTCTGTTAAATGTAAAAAAAAGGCAAGGACAGTATATGCACTAAAAATGTAATATATGTAAAACCCAATATATTCCCTGCTATCCCTACCCTACCCTATGCTTAGCAAAGCCCAAAGCACCTGCTTCCAACAATCTGCTTTCCAATAGCTGACATACAGTCGGCATAGAATTTTTTTGCTCTCCTATAAGTCGCTCGTACTCCTCTGAATTATAAATTGCATTTGCATTCATTTTAAAAGCATCACAAGCTTTCTTTATCTCAAACTTTCAAACTACCGTGTAACAATAGAGGCAGAGTGAAGATGCCTTCCGCAAGGATTACAGGTCTGGGGGGGGTCAGACAATTATGATGTTTAGCTTGTCTCATAACAACTTGAAGATTATTAGATACAAGTATTTCAAGGTAACTTGGTTTATCAGCCCAGATGATGCTGCACAGCTGAGCGTTCCGCCTGCATATGCATGGAACAGATAATTGTATTTACTGCTTACGATAAGTTGAAGGAGCAGCTGATTGACAGGGCAATTTGTCATTCAAAAGCTGAATTTTCAGGAATCCTCCCCTGCATTATTAAAAGTGAAACCGAACCTTTTTACTTAGGAAAGAACAAAAAAAAATTGTGACTTTTTAATGCATTTTATAAGGAGGTTTAACCCAACAGGTAATGGGGATGTTCAAAAAAGCAAAAGAGCTCTCCACTAACCCAGATTGAAACAAAAGTTTAAAGCCAAAAAACCTTCCTAGATCCAAAAATGAAGGATCATTCCTTATCATTATGTCAGTCATTACTTTATGACCCTGGGGCCAACTGTACATCCAGAAGCTGATAAAGCCTGATATAACAAGGCTATTTATTCCAAATCATATGGAGATCTTTCAGGCCATTATTACTGCCAAGCATGGACGCTTCTATGGTGTAGGGCAGGGGTGTCCAAACTTTTTCCAAAGAGGGTCGGATTTGGTGAGGTGAAAATTTGTGGGAATGGCCACCAAAGTGGCGTGCTGGCTCCGTGCAGAGCTCGTTCTTGGAATCAGAGTGGGCATGGCTCGTGCGGGTGTGGCACAGCACATGCCCAGTATAATGACATAGGGTATTCCCTGTGCAGACATGGGGACTCCCGTACTGCTGATTATGCCCGCCAAGTAGCGGGCGGATAATTGCAAGGTGGTTGATCAACTCTAATGAAATATAAAGTTGCGTGTGTATTTTATATTGTGGTCAACAGTGCCGGCGGGCCGCATAATAATAATTTTATAACAGAGGCTGCGGGCCAGTGGAAATCTGAACAAGGGGCTTTATTTTTTATTTTTGAAAACAGGACAGGGAAGTAAACTTTTAAGGTTTTTTAGTCCACCTCACCGTCACGTCTAGTTATACTTTCTGCAAAGTCTGCATATCTGTTGACTTTGGGGTAAATAAATAAAGTGAGAAAGAGAGAGCTGGTATTGTTTTTCTTAGAGCAACCCAAAAGAAAAAAAAAACTTTCAAAAACGTTAAAACTTCTAGGCTTACAGCCCATCTTTCCATTGTTTGCTCTCTTATCAATGGCCAAATCAGTGGCATGGGGAAACCAATAATCAGCAGGGTACACAGAAAGCCAACACACAGCCAAAGTTTCGGAAGATGGAAGTTCTTCAGCCAAGGAGCTCAAGAGAGGCAAAGTCATCAATACCAAGGGAGGGATATGAAAGTATTAAACCAGACCGATCGTCACATTTTTAACCCTCCCCTTCTGTTTTTACCACGGCGGCACTAAAGAGTGAAGATGAAACCTGCCTACACCTACCTACACCCCTGCCCACCCTACAACACCATCAGGGGCTTTCCTTTAATTTAATAAAACAAGTGCTCAATCTCGCAGTGTTTCACCACTTTCCAGTACTCCTCACGCATGCGCAGTGGGGTCTGCACTAGATTTTTTTACATTTGGAGGAACACACATCAATCTCGTGCCTGCACAGTGAGTGCCCAAAAAAAAGAAGATGGTGGCTCTGGATGGAACGGCGAGCCACAGAAAGAAAAGGGAAGCCCAGACAATGCGGGTCTTGTTGGCCACAGTAAGTATAGGGATTGAGGGATTTTCACAAGTAAAGGTAAGTGATTTTTATTTTAAGAAGAGTAAACATTGTAGGTATGAACACTCTCTCACCATACCTATGGAGCAGCATTATCTCCATGGATCTGGTCTACACCTCACCCTGCCCTCTTCATACTATAGTAGGGAGATGTCCTATAGTTACCAGAGAAAGCAGAGAATAATGTAATGTAATGAGTATTTTTCAACAGATATAACAAACCACATTAATCTTTATATTTACCGGACTAAACCAGATCAAAAAGAAAAAAAAATCTGACATTCACTGACACATGGTCAAATATCATTTATTGTCACACACATGGACCTGGAAGATTCACTAGAAAAAGACAGCTTTACTGCTTCATAAATAAATCACATAAAAGAAAAAATAAAAGGATTTTTAATCCAGTGCAGCCCGGAGGAATCTCTACCAGGGAATTTTTCAGTGAATGCCAGATTCACTGCTTTATATATAGATCCTTTTATCTTGAGAATAGAAGCAAAATTCATAGCTAAAAAATGAGTAGTGTTATTTTAAACATCTACAGTCATAAACAAAACAGGATATTGCTTTTTCTAATTTTATTTATATATAACACGTGCCCCAGAGAGATTAACTTGCAGTGAATGTTTGGTGCTAGCGACATTCACTGTTTTTTAAATAAACTTTGTTGAGAAAGAACAAAGGATAACATAAAGGGCCAACAACTTCAAGGGTTAAACCAGACCAGGTAGGCATCAATTGGAGTTATTTACAGGTGATGCTCTTACAAATCTTTTTGTGTGGACTGACGTTTTATTTTCGCTATCTATACATTAAACTAATCAGAAAAAAAGGAAAATCGCTGGGGAAAAAAAAAAACACGCCAAGCTGAGAGCGTGGGCGGGTGGGTGTAAATTTGTTACTGAGCTTTCGTGGCACTGTTTTTATTGCAAAGCCAGAATTATACACCCCGGTCTCAACAGAAGGTCTTAGCATTGACACTTCACGTTGCGTTCTTGAAAGCAAAGCTTTTATAACAGCCCCCTCCCTTTCCATCCACAGCCACTTCAGGTTGGTTCTTTGCTAAGACCTGAATTATGAAAATTGCTTGTCAGGTATACAGAGTGGCTGTGTTAAAGATTACTGAACAGTAAAAAGAAAACTTTTTTTTTTTGCTCTCTGTGTATTTTCACCACTTTCCAGTAAAAGGCTTATTCAAAATAAGTCCATTTAACAGCTATTTTATGCTGAAATACTAGGCACCGTGGGGTGTCTTTTGGGAACTTTAAAATCTCTTTATTTATAAATGATTCACGCTGCATTTGCAGAAAAACCTACAATTAGTGTGGGTAGCACAGACTATCCCCAGGGACTAAGAAGAAAAAAAAAAAAATTACAATAAATATGTATACGTTTAGATACATACCTTTGGTGTGCAAAAGCTCTTTTAATCTAATGGCTGGTAACAGCCCGCAGTGAGAGAATGTATACATAGTTATACTGCTGGAAAGACGTAGACAGGTCGCAGTGCGGAGCATTGACGATGTGCACAGTGCTGTTTTCTATAGCTACCAATGGAAGATCAGATATTGGTGGTCCAAAACCAGGATACTAACTGGGTGTTTGGCAGGTGATACTACAGTAATGGTGCAGAAGTTGTGCCATCTGGCACCCCAGGAAAAAGAGGAAATCAAAACTTTGGAAGAAGGATCAATCAGAGATTTTGGAAATGGACACCCTGTCTTTGCACTTGAAAGAGAATGTTGAGTTTTTGTAAAAACGAACTTAATAGTTTAAAGCGGATCTACTTACCTATATCCAGTCCATTGAAGGGCAACACCTTCTTTTATTCTTCCTAGAGACGATCTTCGGTCATCAACAAATTTACTGGTTGTTGATTGGCTGTGTCGGGATGGCGTTACTGGAAAGATCTATAAAATCTGTATATTAGGAACTATAAGACCTTGTTTTATTCTTCCTAGAGACGATCTTCGGTCATTTGGTCGTTGATTGGCTGTGTCGGGATGGCGTTACTGGAAAGATCTATAAAATCTGTATATTAGGAACTATAAGACTTCTTTTATTCTTCCTAGAGACGATCTTCGGTCATTTGGTCGTTGATTGGCTGTGTCGGGATGGCGTTACTGGAAAGATCTATAAAATCTGTATATTAGGAACTATAAGACCTGTACTGCTGTGCACCCAAAGGCGCATACCCTATGGTTCACTGAATTAGCAAAAGCATAAGGGTCGAGAATTTTTATCTGTTGATAAGTATTGACACCCAATTTTTTAAGGTGTAAAAGGTCTTCTGAAAAGGTCCGTTCACTGAAAAGGATTATATATTGCATATGGATTGCTAGATTGTCACCTAGTTTCAACCGCAACATTGTCCCCTTGCCATAATTTTTAACTCTGTTCCTTGGTATTCCCCAGGGGTGTATCTATCACTGCAATAGTTGTGAATAGGACCCAGGTTCAATAAAGGCATCCATACCTTTAGGTCTCCTAAATCAGACCCAGGCCCAACATCTTTGCAGCATAGTACCTGGGTCGCATGACATTACCACCCAAAGGAATGGATGGCTGCGTGCCACGTGACTCATCTATCCATTTCACATTGAGACTGGGATGGGCAATTAGTGACTTTTACCAGAGGGACCAGACCAAAGTTGCTGCGTGATGCACAGCTCTAGAAGAATTTTTTTTCCAGGGGAGTACTGCCACTAATCCTGGGTAGCCAAGTAAGTAGGGTCAGACAAAGATTTGCTAGGGAGGCCCATTGTCTGGTTTTACCATCTTTGTGTGTTTCTACTACTCTTGATATATTCTCCATAATATAAAATAAAAGCCCCCCATAATGGCAAGACAGGTGTGTAGACCAAGCTGATCAGTGCAAAGGTCCCCCTATTGAGTCCCTAAGAGACGGAAGATCAAGTCATCTACCTCTCTAGCATCTAGCAAGTATTGAATTATAAATCTTGGGTCTTCGGTGTACTAAGTCTTTGGAGACCAACCAAAATGGGAAGAATGCAGCAGAAGAAAGATTAAACAGTAAATTCAGCCAGGTGAGTTCCATGAACATGAAGCAGGATTCATGGAATTAAAGTCGGAGGATACCTAGCAATGGCCCATAGGAGTCCAGTTCCCAATTTTTAACTTGTGGACCGTTGGCCAGAGAGTGTCCATAGACATTTTATAATTTATAGCTATCAGTCTACCCGTCCCTATAATCTTTCCTTTTTCAAAGCGAGCACAATGCTAAATTCTCATGCCTGGCCACAGAGTAGCTTTAATAAGGCTTCTAGTCCCATGGTGCAGTGAATCATAATTCACTGGTTTTACCCTCAAATGCCTCTCACTCGCCATCCAAGGAAGCAGCAGGTTTTCAATTTGCCGGCTCCGGCCAGCATTACAAACACAGCGATGATTTTATGGAGCCAACTATGATATAGTGCAATTAATTAATCTTTGCAGGCTTATCAAAATACGAACAGGCCAAAAAACATTAATTTGATCAAACTTGAAGTGTGAAAATGAGTTGTTCCCGATCCAGGATGGAGGCATTAAAGAATTACAGCATAATAAAATGAAATTACAGACAACCCCGATGGTAATTCTTGTTTAATAAGAAACGAACAATGGCTGTCCAGAATCAGGATAGCAAATTTCATTTAGTAAGGTTAAATTAATGGAAGAGGTCTTTTCCAGGTCGTACGACATTGTCTGAAAAATTTGATGTTCTCGGTCAGATTTTCCCAACCTTGAAAACCTTTGGGAGGGCCCTTCAAAATAAATTTCAAGTTTTGGGGGAACCTCTGCTATAATTGCGGTATCCACAGCTCACTGTATATTAGTGTGGTGGTCAGCGGGAAGAATGTCTCTTACATTGCTGGCCATTGGGAAGAATGTCCCCCTTACAGATAGCCAAAAAGATCACTGGTGTCAGTTAAGGAGACCTGGGAGTCACCAACTGCTCATTGCTCTTGGACCCCTCATGAGTGACCTTGGTTGAGAAACACTGCTCTAAGAGGTGGCTAGTGAAATGGAGGTGAAACTCTGGGCAAAAAAGGTTAATACATAGATTAAACACATATATGTAAAATGTTTGTTGGATTGCTATTACTACTTAGCTTTGTGAATCACACATGCCTTCCAGGCAGTAAAGTCAGGCTAAAAACACACATTTACCTGCCTCAGTTTTACAGATTTCAATATCATCATTGTGGGAAGTGTGAGGGGCTCCTGGCATAAGGAGATTAGGAAGTCAGCCACCTTTGGTGCTGGCACCATGTCCAAATGGTCTGCATCCCCCACATTTGTTACATTGGTGCTTTAGTTTAGTACTTCCACCTCTCATGTGCAAATAAAAGGCACCTTACTTCCAGCTCTATAGGTAGCATAACCATAGCTCCCAATTATCCCTAATTTAGAAGGACTGCTTCTCTTTAAATTGGAACTAAATTTACAATCAGGCAGAGTTTTTTTTTGCAAAAAGGGTCAGGTGATATCCTTTCTGCAAAAAAACATGCTCACATGTCAAATTGCTTCCTTCAACTGAGGAACTCGTTGACCTGAGCATGCTGGAAGTAGCTGAGATACCAGGACCATCCCAGATTCCTCTGCAGCTCCCCAGAGGAGAATGTGAGTTACATTATCCAAGGAAGAATAGAAAAAAGATGGCGGCAACAAAATGGGGACAGATGAGTATAATGAGTGTTTAGTTCCACTCTAAAGTCCCTCTGTACGTCCAAAGTTGTATATACCTCTCTCAAAATGTTCTCTTCAACTACCAAAAGTATTATATCACATAAACCTTTACTTCAACCTCTGTACAATTGCATTTGTTATTCTAACACTTTACCCAACCAGTAATTCTTCATTGTCCAAGTAACTCCAGCTGTGTTCTTTGTAATAAAAGGCATCTCTCCATCTCACCCTAGAACTCTGGGAGCAAATAGCAAGACTTGGAAAGACCACCCAGCACCATGATATACTTCTAGACTCTTTTACAATCAATGAAAGGGCCTAGGTTAAATCCAGCCTCGCCTATACCAACATGGCGGCCCTTTTCCATTCTCCTCTATTGTTAGGCCAACCCAGAATAAGCCAGTGCGTTGTCTCCTTTCCTAATAATATATTATATTCCCCCATGTCAGCTGTCATTGCATCATGCTAATAATCCCCTGTATCTCACATTTTCACGCACAACCAAATGGGTTAAGAAAATGCAAAAAAAAAAATACTTCCAATCTCACCAAATGTACAAAGTCAAACGAGTCACAAATCCCTGAGTGGGAGCGGTGTATTTGCAGTTTGAACACAACACAGACAACTGCCTATTACAATTAGTATTTTCGCGGGGATGCCACGCATTGCGGCTTCAATATCTTGCTGAGAAATAAGCTGTGAAAATTGATACACTGACACCAGTGCGCGATTGATGAAAACTTTGACGAAGTCTATTTTTTTTTTTTTTATCATTCCAAATCCTTAATGCCGCACAACAATGTCACAATTTAATGTAATATCATGTCCCAATGCATATTCATGAAAGAAAAATCTTGGCACCGTCGCAAGAAACGGGGGGATGAAGTGTGTTTGGCAGACTGCGTCACGTTTCCAGACCAGCGGATTTTTTCATTAAAGTCCCTTATCCGTTATATCATGCATATCCACTCTCTGATTAAAGTGATTTCGGCCTGACACTCACAGTGTCAGTGAGCTCCGCGACCCCTTGAGCGCGAGACACGGCTAGAATTTATATTGTCCTGGAGGATATGGAAATAAATAATTGCCAACAAGAGCGTCTGACAAATGTTTGCAGCAAACTGCAACAAGACGGGAAATGTTGATAGAGAAGCGGTATGGATGTTATACTTGTAATGGGTGGCGCATGATGCTGGTGAATACGGGCAGGAAGATTTCTTTTTCATTTTAAAATTATCCCCTGGATTTCCTCTTTTATTGCATTTCTCCTGCAAAGCGTTAATGCTGCTGAGCATTGTCTTAATCATTGATTCTCCAGGGAGGGAGCCCCCGAACAGTTAAACTTCCATTTTCCATAGAATGGTGCAGCCTGGCTCAAGGCTGGATTGCGCAGCTGGGGGGAGCAAATTAATCTTCGTGGCCCAGTTGTGAGGTTGGCGGGATAATGGAGAGCTAGGAAATATAGGAAAAGGTGATGGGGGTTTATTGGATAGAGAGAT